>NC_044910.1:12326518-12626518 GCF_001633185.2 Quercus lobata
TAATCTTGACTGCCTTTCAATGTTACATGATAAAAGATAATGGAAAGAAACTCATTTGCCTAATTTGACGGTAATTGGATACTGCAGCATTTGGAATGTATTCTATCATCATTATCCTTCTTTATTAAACAGATCTTCTCTTTTTCATTTCATTGCTTTCGTGAATTTGCTTGAACAGGCGTGTTTCATTTGCATTTCCATGTTATTCGATTAATTATTGATATTATATACACAAACACCAATATAGGAAAATATTATAATGTCACTCTAAAAATGTTGAGTGCTCATCTCATGCATGGAACGACATGGACATTTGAGCTCTGATTTGTCATGCTGTTAAACATATATTGAAATCAAAATTAATGAATTCTTCATTTGCTAAGATTTTAGTTTGATACGTGCATCTTAGAGGGATGGCCGAGTTTCAAGCCCCATTGTAATGTTTCGAATATACTTTTTTACTGAAGATATGAAGAAATAAGAACAGACACAATAATGTTATTCTGTTCTAAGATTTCAGGTCTAATTTCTACACATACAATGTACCTGACAAATACACTTTTGGGAAATATAAATATTTCTAGAAGCTTTTTAACCTTTTAATTATATCATCTCATCCTATGACCTGTGTATTGGGGTAGGCTGGAGGTTGGGTGCTAGTATGCTTCAGAAGAGTTGGATGATTTATGTCCATTTTTGGAATTTTTAGGAAAGAAATTTGAAACTACCTTGTAAAAGAGTAATACAAGTATAAAACATAGAATAAACTTTTAAACTAACAATTTTTTCTTACTGTTTGTATGGATTTTCACTAATGGTAATGTTTTGCCTATAGGGCTATAAAATGATTAGTTGAAAAGATGGCATAACTTTACAATGGTGATTGATGAAAGGGTCTTATGGGGAAAAAAAAAAACTTCCTTTACATGCTGCCATGTGTAGCATTTACATGAGTGTGTTTGATGCTTTCCATCTCAAATCAACATGATGAAATTAGCTTAGAAAGAAGAAATTCTTTTGAGGTTTACGATTTATCTTAAGCCCTAGAGATGTGTGATATCTCAAGTTTATTAGCAGCTTTAACCATTGTCTACATTGGTGAAACATCTCTTAGAATCTAATTGTCGTCGTTTATTCCAGTGGTTGGAAGATAATGACAAACGAGTGGCTTGATGCTGCAGCAATTATTGCCGGTAATGAAACTAAGAGTTTATATATAGAATGTCTTCCTCTTCAATTATCCATCCTTCAATTTACACTTTTATAACTATTTTCTTAATGTTTCCTGTGCAGAAGGTCCTGTAGACTCTAACGCCTCCACTGTTTTTGATGAGAAAGGGCTCCCTTCTCCTCCATTGGATGAAGGGGCTCTCTTTGCATCAAAAACTCCAATAAAGCTCTCACAGGTATAGGCTCTGTTAGCTTTTGAGGCTGTGTCACAGTTTTTTGTTAGCTTTTGAGGTTCGATTATAGTTTTGGATTTTATGGTGATTTACTGATTGAAAGCTGATTCTTTGTGCTTTTTAACCGGCCTGATGCAAAGTTCTTTGATGGCATCGATGACGATGGAAGTGAGTTATAAAACCTTAGTTTTATTCAGTATAGCTTCTTGCTTTGGAACTTAAATTTTAGGTTTGTTATGTTCTTTGCAGATTTTGAACTCAACATGGAGTATGACAAGAATCTTGAAAGTGGAACAAAACCCCTGCCAGGAAACCAAAATAGTACCAAGCATAACTCACCGCTTCCCATGGAGGCCACTACACCTATCCATGACAAGAAGCACCAGCTGACACAGCAACAATCTGTCATTAAATTAACTAGTAATACTGAAACATCAAATACTATATCTAAGAAAGGAAGAACTCATAATTTGAATTTGGAGCAAAAGGTCAATAACGAAATAGAGTTCCAGAACAAGAAGAAAATCCATAATAGCCCATCAACCAGTGAACAAGATGTAAGTATCATGACTATGAACTTTTTGCAGTTTTCAACTTCAAGCCTCCATCTCCATCTCATCCACGATCTTCTTCCAGAAATCTAGGCTTTTAGATGATGCTGCAGTCCAAGCGAAACTGAATGCTACAAAGAGGAAACTTCAAGCTTGTTACCAACAAGCTGAGAATGGTTTGTGTAGTACCACTGTCTTTTGGTTTTTTCGGTTTGGGAATTATAGCTTTTCACTCTTACATGGACTTTGAATTTTTCTTATTCTTTGTTCTGCTCCAGCAAAAATGCAACGGAAAACAAAATTTGTGGATTTGCATGAACTTCCTAAACAAAGGCTTCGTCGTAAAAAACCATATTCAAAATGCTAGACTTATTTCGGGCATTTGACAAATGGAAGGCACTAACTACTTCATCCTGTGGGATTGGGCATATCATATGTTTTACCTTTTTTTTCCAGACAATGTAAGTCAATAATGGAACAAAACATATAACTTGTTTCTTTGCAGTGACTTGACCCTACTGGTGTGGGAAATGGATATATCTGAGTTTTGAATTAGCCAAGGGGCTAGTTATACTGTTGAAACCTGATTGCATTGCCAGATTATTTCATGTAGATACAGGAAAGTTTTCCAGAGCTTTAGCTCAGGAAGACATATAAGACTATTTTACATTGAAATCAGTAGATTATAGAAAAGATAAAAATAAATAAAAAATCTTCCGTGAATGAGAACATTTTTGCAAACAAAAACCTCTCACAAACTATTCCAAGGTGGGAATCCACCTTGGAATTCCCTGTCTACCAATTTTGCTCTCTAGATAACCAGCTTTGATTTTTGAGATGATATAATGTGTATGCAATAACATTTGCTGGTGAAGAGAAGATTTACTGCTGTTGTTTGCTGTATCACATCATTGTAGAGATGAATACTTGGCTGAAGAATTCAACAATGCAGAAGATTATATCTATTCAATAATATGTGCTGGTCAGTGAGAAATAGCCCCAGTTTAACATAGAAAATCTCATCTGCATGACTACATTGTGTGTACGTATGTTCAACTGAGTTTAACCTCAATATAAAATGATACATATGAATTATTACGTACCGCTCAACATATTGAAGTAGCATTTTCATACTCATCTTTGTCACTACATTTTCTGAGTGTGGTTTTAGTTGAATAAATATTTCAAGATAAATGTTTTACTGTCTCTCTATCACCTGTTTCAGTGTCCTGTCTCCGCTGGGCTAGTAATTTGAATTCCTTTATATCTCTGTTTATAAAACTCTTTTTAAGGCCACTATTTTGGGTTCAAAACATGGTATTCAACAAAATCTAATACTATATATAATAGCAGAAGTATTTTCCTACAATTAAGGCCATTTTCTAATAAAAGAGAAATTTGATTATTATAACCTCACCCCAGTGAACAACTAACTAAAACAGGATAACCTGGCAGTGATGCCATTGTTTTAGAACTTTATCATGGTCACACTCACTGGGAAATATTTCCCAAAATATAGCTTCATTCCACCGAAAGTTTTTTCAAAACCCTAGAAAAATTTCCCTAAAAATATTGAAGTTGTCCTAATCCAATACTGAAATTTACTTACCAAAAAAAAAGAGTCGTTATTTAGGAGTAGAGCAACTTGCTACTCTCTCATCTCAAGTAATAGTAAATCCTACTAATTAAATTCAAGATCCAGCATTTATGTCACAGGAAAGAGTTCATTGTACTTCTAAAGTACCTGTCTCTACTGAGATATTAGAAATGAGAAATTATTCAGTACACCCGGTGAACTACACCCTTCCCTCACTTAAATGTTGGTCCTATGTGTGGGATCCACATGCGGGGTCCTCCTTAATGTGAAAAATAGGGTGGTCCACCTAGGTGCACCAAATAATTTCATGAAATTTTTGAGACATGCCATACTAAATCAGGTGATTGATTTTTTTGGAGATTTGACATAACACATGGCATGTCATTTGGTTTTTCAATTGAGTCTGAATTTGAGGCATCAAGCATTCTTGTGTATGTAGCATTACTCTTCCTTATTGTCAACACCAAAGCATAGAAAGTACATGGACAAGCCTGACCTAGCAAAATTGAAAATAAAACCTAATCATTTAAGTGCATTTAAGGTCAATTTAGTGTAAAGGTAGGAGAAATTTAAAAAATGTAAAATTTAAAGAATTTATATTGTTTACTCTAGGGAAGAAGGTTTATATCTATAAATAGAGTTTCAATATTAAAAACTTGAAATGCTTTCAGAAAGTTTTGGTTTTTTTTCCCCCTTTGGAAGAAAAAAGACACAAATTTATTTCAGCAAAAAGGAAGAATTTGAAATTTCCATTTTGACCCCAATACCAATTTACTAATGAAAATTCAACAAATTCAGATGTAATTCAAGCACACATAGCAATCTAATCTCAATTACCATATCAATCAATGCATAGTGAATCAATAAAACAAATAAGGGGTTTAGAGTACTCCAATGTAAAAATGAACTGCAAACCGAATTTAATTTGAAAAATCAAGGGGGAAGGGGTTTGATTTCATAAGATTAGGAATTAGAGAGCTAGTCAACATAAGGTCAAATTTGATGATGGCATTGATAATGTTAGTGATTATGTGGAAAGGATGGAGTAATTGCGGACATTAGTGATGATGTGATGATTGACGTGATAAGGATGATATCACTATTACATCAATCATGATGTGGTTGTTGATGTGGCAAGGATGACATCACTAATGACATAGGCAGATCAGGGCAACAATGGTGTGTGGGTGCATGATTCAAATCTATTGTTGGTACGAGAAGACGCAAGCACAAGGAGGCAGGTGAGTTTCTTTCAGTGGCATGTGAGAGCGCGTGGGGTGGTGGGAAAATACCGAAAAAGGGGGTATGTTGTCTAGGAGGTCGTGTAGTTGTCTTGTTGGAAAATTCCAAGAAAAGATGGCTAGAGATTGGTAGTTTTGTGATGACAAATTTGTACTAGTGGTTAACAGGGAATAATGTGCATGAAAGTTTGTGAGATTTTTGTGGCGATTGTCGAGGGCGAAAAAGTTTTCATTCTGACAAATAAGATTTATATTGGGTTGGAGGTCTAAACCGAAACTCGACGATGGGCTTGATGCACATCCCAAAGGCTATCGGTGAAGATCCAAGGAATCCACTATATTTTATGCCCTGGGCCTAGATTGGAACTGACAAGAGTGGCCCATAAACAATCCCTATAGCGGACGCGTCAGCACGATTAAAAAGTATACTGTAAGAAATAACCCAACAGTAAAGTGTTTCTACAGAAAACAACCCAGCGGTAAGGTGTTTCTGTAGAAAATAGCCTAGCAGTAAAGAAAGATAAAACAAGATAAATTTCCAGCTGTTAGTTATTTCACAGACTAAGAGAAATATCTACATTTTTAGACTCATCATCCGTTAGCTCTAGAAAGGAGTCTTCTAATACAACAATATGACGGAAAAATTCTATAGTAACAGTTACATCATAATCATTGATAATAAAAGAATAAGTAAATATCATGGGTTCCATTATGACAAATAATGAGGAAAACTTAGTGTGAGATGAAGAGAGAGAGAGAGATCCCAGCTAACGCAACAAGATCATTATGGTGCCAAGACATGCTCGTGAATATATAGTGGGTAATGAGTAGAGAGAGTCATTTGTGAGTAGTATGAGTAATGAGTGAGAAAGTCATTTATGAGTAGTATGAGTAATGAGTGAGAGTGTGTAGTAAGGCTACTAGAGTTTTCTGTTGGGGGTAGATAAGTGTTTGTGACTAGAGCTATGAGAAGTGTTTTTTAGCTAAAAGCTGGGGAACTTAGTTTCTAGGCTTGAAACTAAGAACTCAGTAACTTTTTCAGAGCTTAGAGAAAGCTTAAACAAAGAGGTTAAGGAAAAGTCTTCCCTTGTGTATGTCTTAGTGTATCTTGGTCTCCTTAGTGTGTTGGTTCAGCATTAATGGAGAATTTCATTTATATCTAGGTATTTAGAGGGTGATTAGCAAATAATCTCTGCTAAATCTTTCCCAATCCTCAAAAAATCCTTAAAGAATTGTTCCTAGAATTTTAGCTAATAGTGGTAAACTCAGCTTTTAGAAGGTTGTTGCTGTTTTTGGTAATAATAGCTGAGATTCTAACTTAGTATTGAATGCTGATTGGCCTTGGCTGATGGGATTAGAGCATGCTTAAGGCTAATGATCTTGGTTATGCTGCAACTAGAATCAAAACTCCCTAGGGCAGATTAGATCACCCCAAGCCAAATGTCAACCTTGAAGCCCTTGCTAGGAACTTTGCTGGGATCTCCTTGGTGCCCTCCAAACCACATTTCCCTAAGTTTCCCCATTTGGAGTTCATGTGCTTGGTCCATGAACCAAAGAATACACATTTTTAGTATGAAAATGAGCTGATTTCATGTTGTTTTAGAAGATTTAATTACCTGATCATGGCTGCTCTTGATTTTTAACCGGCTGGGTTAGAGAAGAAAGAAGGGACAGCTGGCTGAAGCTTTCCAACTTTCTGTCACATCCATCTCAGCTTTATGTTACATGAGAAATGATGGGATTTTAGCTTGTGAAGGAAAGATTCAACCCTTGAGGGACACGTGTCCTCTTCTGATCTAATTTAGACAAGTTGGGACTTGATGGGAAAGGGCTCCAGCTATTTAATTGTGCTGGATTTTGGCTAGTCAACTCACGTGACCTTTTGCTGCTGGCATTTGTGTGTGAGCTAGGCTGGTCCAGTTAGGCTTTGTAGTTAAACCTCCTTGGGCTTGATTGTCCCTACAAAATGAATAATTTTTCCATGAGTAATATTCATGGGCTTTTATAAATCTTGTAAGAGAGGTATTTCTTGAGGGATGAATATTTATATTTCCCATGAGTGTGGGATTTAGTATATGTAAAATAAATGTCAAAATAATATTTACATTTTATAAATATGTGCCAAAATAGCATTTGGGTTTTGAGTATAAAATACTTGTTTTTGCCAAAAACAGTGTTTTGGGCTTTGTGAAATAGTTGCTAAAATAGATTTGGGCTTTTGTAGGAATAGTTGCCAAATTATTATTTGGGCTTTATAAAATAGTGTCAAATTATTATTTGGGCTTTATGAAAATTGTGCCAAATTATTATTTGGGCTTTTAGAGATAGTTGTCAAATTAGTATTTGGGCTTTGCAAGATAAGTGCCAAATTAATATTTGGGCTTTATGAAAATAGTGTCAAATTATTATTTGGGCTTTTAGAGATAGTTGTCAAATTAGTATTTGGGCTTTGTAAGATAAGTGCCAAATTAATATTTGGGTTTTGTAGGATTTTGTAAAAATATTACCATGTAGCAACGGGCTTTGTAAGGGTACCGTGTAGCAATGGGTTTTGTAAGAGTGCCGTGTAGCAAAGGACTTTAGGGTGCCGTGAAGCAACGGGCTTTGTAAGAGTGCCGTGTAGTAACAGGCTTTGTAAAAGTGTCGTGTAGCAACGAGCTTTAAAGTGCTGTATAGCAATGGGTTTTATAGTGCCGTGTAGCAACGGGCTTTGTAAGAGTGCCATGTAGCAACGGGGCTTTAAGGTGCCGTGTAGCAACAACCTTTAGGGTGCCGTGTAGCAACGGGCTTTTGGGCTTTTTATAAAGATAGTATAATTTTGTGGTCCAATATGGTGAGTATTTTTGTGAAAACCCAACTTGGATAATATGTGGGTTATAATGGGTAATATTTGTGAGTCGGCCCAAGGCAATTTATGGGCTTTGTGTATGAAGTATTTGTGAAGGCCCAATAACATGGAGAATATTTGGGCAATATATATGGGGAATATTTATGTGGGTTTTAAAATAATGTGTAGGCTCATGTGAGTATTTTGTGAGTGAGCTAATGAAATTAAGGCCCGAAAATTTGTACCTCAACAACGATTAACTGAGAAGTGAGAACAACAGGCATGGTAGTTTGTGAGCACAAAACCTTGGCTTGTGACTTGACAGAGAACAGCAGGTGGGACGTCTCTAAGTCTTTGATTGAGGAGATACCGAGATAGACAAGAGCAAGACCAATGAAGACATATTTGAAGAAGTAGTTTTAGTATCACTATTACAAACTCACAACTTTTTCTTTATCATTCACAGTCTGTCACTTGGACAATTGTAGTATAAATTGTGCCATTTTTCGTGGTCTTAGAATTTTTCTATTCAAAGCCTGTCTTTAGCTATAGGAAACCTGTAAAAAAGCTAACACAATGAGTGATTACTTTACAACTTACAAGGGTTACAGAGATACAACTTTGATAGTATGAAAGGAAAGAGCTGACCGAATCTATTCACAACCAAAAAAAAAAAAAAATGTACATCATTGGGTTTTTATAGGAGTAGCTAGCCTAACTCTAATCTAACCATAGTAAGACTAGGATACTTGACTTGCAAGTACATGCTTAATAGATCTAACAACGTAGATTTTGAATACTAATCATGACATGTCATGAGTAGAATACGTTAGAAGTTGTTACTTGTTTTTTTTTTTTTTTTGGAAAATCATCTTTGAAAGGAGTTTTTATTGTGGGAGAAACACTATCATTATTGCTGTATGAGAGTGGGGAAAATCGCACTTGTGCAGTATAAGTTGCTTGTACCAAAAAGGTGAAAAGAGCACAAGCTGTCGGATAAATTTCTGTGTCGATGCTTAGTTATGGAATATGGTACTGAAATCCTTGTATCAAGCTTATAATGGAAATCAAATCAAGCATAGCTTATTCTATATATATCAACAAAATTCTCAAGTTTAGATTCTTGGAAGAGTAAGTATCAGCTAGAAAATAGGGAAAAGAATCTATGAAAACCACAGCAAGTTAAGGATAATTTTGGTTCCTTGTGCTGATACATTAGTTGAAATAAGTACCTATCATGCTGAACATATTATTCTCTCTTGCCCTTTGTTGGGGTCTTCTTCTTTGCCTTGCCACGCTTCACGCTTGCATTGGCTTCGCTTTTGGACCCAGGTTCGAGATAGGGGTTGAGTCTGCAGCTACTCTCGTCAACAAATATTGTGATTAAGGCTAGCGGTGTTGTCACAAAAGCTGCACACAAAAGCATTAACTTGCAAATAAGAGTTTGAATACAATAACAAGTAGGCAAAGAGGATGAGCCTTAAAATATAACTAGTCTCATCACACACACTCTGCACAATCGATGAGACTCTTTTTTTTATTTTGAGTTTAATATAATTTTTCAATTTGAATTCATCTATCATTAGTGAGTTTATAAAACTCGAATTTAGGATTTGAATTTATCTATTGTTTTTTAATTTTGTTGAATTACAATTTAACCCTATTTTTTATTTTTTAAGAATAAAGATTATCAAATTAAATTAGGGGTATTTTTGACATTTTTTAAGGTCAAAACTAATTTTCTGAATTCTCTTAATATATAGAGATATAAGAGGGGAAATTTAGAGCGATGTGACGAGGGAGAGAGAAAGGATTCTACACGTGTGATCAAGGGTCTAAGAAACTCATTATGGCCTACACTGTATTTCATACAAGAATGTTGTATTTTTGTTGGATAAATAGTAGATGAAGAAATTTAAGGTTGGTAAAACTTTTTCTTCTTTCTTCTCTTTATCATGTCCCACCCACTTCGGCTTATAAAGGTCTTTGAGGGTCTCTAAAGTCCCCAAGTACTGCTCTTCGCTAATGACTCTTTTGAGTTTAGGTAATTTTGAGCCGTGGGTTTCAAAGAGAAGTGAAGTTGGTTTGGCTTGGGGTTGATTTTGGGTAATCTCATCAGTCATAGCTAACTTTCTTTGACGATTTTCTATCTAATGTCACTATTGATTTTAGAGGATTATAGCAATAAACATGCATCATGAAATAAGGAATTTGCAACAAAGAATCAATATCAATCAATCAATATATATATAAAAGCAGAGATTTCACGTAGGAGAGAATGAAGTTCTGTCATGTGGTGCATTCTATGAAGAGATTTGAAATACTCCATGTCAAAGATAAGAACAAATTTAAAAGTAGAAACTCTTTATTTTCTTTGGTCCAATGTTTCAAGACTACTTTTTGTTACATTTTTTATTCAATGTTTTAAAACTACTATTTGTTTCATTTGATTCAATATTTCAAGACTTTTCCTCTCTCACATACACAAAAAACTCTTTGCATTTCCATTCACTATTTTCACTTTTACTCCTTTATATGTACATGCTCATAACCCTTTCTGTCATCTCATCTCAAATTCCCTATGACTAAAAACAATATCATTTACCTCCAACCTTTTAATGAAACCTACATAACTCCAACAATGCAGTACCATTTGATCTTAACCCGTATGAGTAGGCTATGACTAAGGAAGGCGGCTTGCGTTTTTTATTCAATGACATTAGCTTATAGTTTTGATGTTGAAATCAAACATTGTGGATTTGTAAAGGTTATAATTCGCTTTGAGTCTTCGGGTGTTTGAGATTTTGGTTTGAGAAAGTAATAAATGTATTTTGTTTTAGAACTAGAGAAAAAGAAAAAGAAACATTATAATTGATTATTTATGAAATTAGCTATTTTTTATTATTATTTTATGTAAGAACTCATAATCCGTAGGTTTCTTTGTAAGTTTTCTACAACTATTTTGTGTGGTATAAGCCATAGTGATAAAAATTAAATTAGTGATAATTTCAAAGAATTTCCACTTTAAAAAAAAAAAAGGATACGGAAACCCAATTAAAGATAATTAAATTTTGATAAATAGATGTGTTTTTAGCCAATTTCTTTTTGTTTAATCACATTCTCTTTTTGTGAATACTTACAAATGATTTCCTTAATTTCATTGAGATAATGAATTGGGTGTCTGCAATTAAGGTCCCCATATTTGGTTGTGAAAATAAAGTGGTTGAAGAAATATTTGGAAGGTTACTTAAATTTATGTAATTTTAGGATATAGAAGTATTCTATGCTTTAAATTCTTATTAATAAATTTCAAAATCGTTTAATCAGTTTTGAAAATAAAATATACTTTTACAGTAGATATTATAATATGTTATAGTCTTATAGTGTTATACAATTTTGTTAAATAAAATATGAATTAAGAAAATCAAGTTTCAAAGTATTTAACAATATTGTGGGCAAACATAAATATTAAACAAAATAAGTATTATATTATAAAATATTTTTAAATGAAATTCTAAAGTGGTCCACGCATCGCGCGGGACATCATCTAGTGTTTCTTAATTTTGACTTACATGTGAGACACTTATGAGCTCATGGAAATGCATGTGCTTCAAGCCCACATGTTTTTCTTCCTTTCAATTCAGAAGTGTATCAAAATCCTCTCTTGGCCCTCCAAACCAATCTCCATTAAATTTTGGGTTTAGACCATGTAAAAATACAAAATGCTACAAATAGAGATTTCAGGCCCAAAATTATTTGGGCTTTGCTTCATGCGGGCTTATAAGATATTCGCAAAAAATAGCCTGTAAGCACCCTTCTAGTGGAAA
Organism: Quercus lobata; assembly: GCF_001633185.2. Classification (NCBI taxonomy): domain Eukaryota; kingdom Viridiplantae; phylum Streptophyta; class Magnoliopsida; order Fagales; family Fagaceae; genus Quercus; species Quercus lobata. The sequence continues at coordinate 12,337,965 of NC_044910.1, forward strand.
ATTATACTCAGCGTCAGTGGTGATTTGTGGCATCTCAATCTTGAATTTGAATAACCCAATCATTCTCAAATGTCAATTCCTTTTACCACTGTTGTTCTTTTTACAACCATCAATGCTTAACTACTGTGTTGTTACTTGTTTACCTTAGATTATCAATTCATGTTACCCTTTAATAAGTGAAAATTTCAATCATACAGATGGCATAATAATAAAAATAATAAATAATAAATTCAAGATATATCACTATCTATTAGTATTACATATCCCTATTCTCATTTATTCTTATATTTCACAACAATTTTTGAACTCACAGCCTCTAAAGCAACTTATCCCCATGTGCCACGCCTTTGGCATTTTGATTCTGCTTCTCCCAATGCTCCATTTTAAACTAATGGCATGTTTGATAGGTGAAAACAGTTTTTGTTTTCTAGGCGTTTTGTAAAACTGTTTTGTAAAACTGTTCCCAATAGCGTTTTCTCATAACACCCCTCACAACACAGAAATCCATTTGAGTTTTTTCTTTTCTTTTTCTTTTTCTTTTTCTTTTCTTTTTCTTTTCTTTTTCTTTTTCTTTTTCTTTCCGTCTCCTTTTTCTTTTTTTTCGTTTCCTCTTTTTTTTTCCCCCTCAATTCTCAATTTCTCCTCCAGTAAAAAATTACCACCAAACACAATTGTCCACAATCATGCCCACCAGATCAACACAATGTTGCCACCGCAACCTCCAAACCCAGCCATCAAATGAAAACCAACCCAATTACCCAACAAACCCAAAAATAAAACACAACCACCAAACCCTATCCAACAACTCACTACAGTTCCAAAACCAAATCACTACCAACTCACCGCCATCGCTTAGAAAGAGTGTGAGATATGTCGAAAATGGTAGCGGCATGGCGTGGTGTCGCTACAAGATCACAATAACAAACGGCAAACTTGTCTCATGGATTCATATCTTGGCTTGCCACCTCAACCCAATGGTGTGGGATTAGTTTTGCATCGAATTTCAAAGAGAAAACTTCCCTAAACAACTCCACCAAGTCATACCTACATGCGCAGGCTTGATTCCTGTGTATGCAACCGCAAGGATGCGTACAAGGGTATTTAATCAAGCATGCAAAAAACTAGATTTTAAATCAAGCATGCAAAACCTCTCAGTAATGGATCCCTTAAATATTAGCATTTGGAAACAGGGGCATAAGCTGTATGGGGTACAAAACGGGGTATTTACAACTCATCATTTTACTCTTCAATCTCCTCTTTTTTGTAGTGACTTTGTGAGAGTTTTTTGATGAACCACTTAGATGGGTTTGATAAGGCCTTTGGTAGGTGGAAATTTAAGGTGCAAAACTTGATGTGATCAATTTTGCATTAGATTTTCGAGAAAATATTTCCATAAACAATTCCACCAACCCCTGACTATCATACACAAGGAGCAACTTTGCATACACAACCTCAGACTTGAGTATGCAGGAATTGAACCATACATAAGCATAAATATTAGAAATTTTGGAAAAAAATGATGGTCTTCATGCTCTGAGTGATCAAACCTTACATTGGGCTTCTTAAACTATCATGGGACTAAGTTTAAGTTGTATGGGGTACAAAATAGGGTGTCTATAATAGTAAATCCACCAAAACCCATGAGCAAACTCAAAATACTCATTTATCCCAAATCCCACCCCACATCATTGTTTGAAATGCAACCATTCAAGGCCACCATGCATGCCGGCCAAAGCTTGATCCACTATCATGCATTGCCCTTTGAAACCCATCTAGCCTTCAAACTAGCTACCCACAACAATGAACTCAACTAGAGAAAAGAGAGGAGAAGAATAAGAATTTGAGAGTGAGTATACTCAACAGATAAAATAATATGGTGAGAAAAAGAGAGTGAAGCCAAAACATAATTTAGTGGTTAGAAACCTACCTTTTCAAAACCAATACCCTGAAATGCTTGAGAAATTCAAACAAATCATAAGCCTCAAATTGATTGCGAGTGTGGATAGAGTTAGGGTTTGAAAATTATGGTCAACCGGTGCAGTATGTTTGGTTTAGGTTTAATCCAAGAAAGGGTAGAGTTCAGTTAACATGTGCTCTGGGAGCATTTGTTAATGAACTATTTTTATTATAATATATATATATATATATATTGATATCACTTTACGGGAAATTGAAAAGATTGTCAAAAAAATTAGTTTTTTTCTTCTTCTTCTTCTTTCCCACCAGAAGTTTCGAAAAATATTTCCTTAACAAGGCCCTAACAATTAGCAAAATGTTAGGTTCTATAGGAACTAATATATTAGAACTTCAATTTGTATATGTTAGCAAACCATGATCAAAACATTTAGTTTAGGTTTAGGCTTGCTCAAAGTTTGGATTGATATAAAGTTAGAATCGAGTAATTGCAGGAATTTCTATTCAAAATCTGCAAGACTTAATCAATCAAAAGTCGTGTATCAGTAATTTTCTGCAGAATTCTCAAACCAGTCCAAGCTCATATGACGTGTAGAGTTAAGTGTTTCACTCCAAATATAATAGGGAAAACTCTAGCTACGTTTTAGATGTCTTTGCTGAGTTATATGTTGAATCTTTTGTGAGATCTGAGAGGTGTTTACCTTCATACACACACATAGATTTATCAAGATCAAGATTCACGTCAAGAACTTAATGGTTACTTCAGTTGCTGCATAAAAAACTCTAAAGAAGATCTAAAACCTTTGAGAGGTGTCTCAAAGTCACAAGTAAGAGAACTTGTGGTTGCTGCAGATTAAAGAAAGAAGTAGTCTGTAGACTTGAAGCTGTCACGTGGTCGCAGTAATAAGTTTTCTACACAAGGTAGTAATAGGATGTTAGTAGTCTAAGTCTTATTGTACAAACTTCAATTCTTTCATAATAGATCTTTTTTTACCTTAAGAATAGTTAGGTTAAATCCTCCCCAGATTTTTTACCGATTAGGTTTTCCTGGATCATCAGATCTGTGTGTTCTTTATTTTCCGCTTTATATCTATTTTACACATATTGGTTTAACCTAAATTTAATTAACAAACTTGTTAATCAACTTGGCTTAATATTAGGTTAAACATATTGTGTTAAGAGATCTAAAAACTAAAGCAAAATCCAATTTATTATTATCAAGAATGGGGTTGTTACTTACACAAAAAATAAAATTAAATTAATTAATTAAAAACTGGGTAGCTTTGGAAACCAAAAGCAACAATTAAAACAGATTGCATTCAATTAGTCAGATTTTCTGTAGTAATGAATTTGCTAGAACAACTGCCAACTCCAAAATACAACTAAATTTGTTGCCTTTAAAGCTTGGTTTTTTTTTTTTTTTTTTTTTTTTTTTGTTAAAGGCTATCTTTATCTATTAACAATTGGCGGGTTGACTGTTGACGTATTCCATGTGGTTTGGTAGAATACTACTCTGTATTTCAAAGTTCAAACTATACAACTTAAAACAGTGTTGACATTCGACTTGTAGTAGTTGCGAAACTTGCGTTGATTAATAGAGGTTTGAGTCGTTTGACATCATAAAAAACAAGCGGATTTTTTTTTTTTTTTTTTTTTTACTTTCTATTATTTTTTATTAACTTCACACATATCCTCTCTTCTTTATTTATATTTTTTATTAACTTTTGAAATTTTTTTTTTTTTTTTACTTTCTATTATTTTTTATTAACTTCACACATATCCTCTCTTCTTTATTTATATTTTTTATTAACTTTTGCCATTTTAGCCTTTTATAGGGATAAAATTTTCAGATGTCATGTGATAGGACTACACTCCATAGTTATTAAACCCAGTCCAAATAGTGAAATCAATCAATGTGTTGATACATTAGCCAGATTTAGGGCAAACTCCCTGTCAACTTTTATTGTATTTTTGAACCCACCGCCTGTGGTGGAAAGTTATCTTGATTTTTGATAAAGCTATAATTTATATTGTAACAGACTTGTTAATTTCTAGTTTTATGCATTAATCATGGTTTATCCACACACACACACACACAAAAACTAGTCTAAATATTAACTTGGTCTATAAGTCGAGTCACCAATTCAACAAGTGGATCATCCATCGAATTGCAGGGCCAAAAAAAATATTTCAAAATTTTTATATAACTTTTAAAATATGTTTTAATAAAATTTATGATGAAATAAAGATAAAATTACACTAATTATAAAATTTTAATAAGATTAATTAAAACAAATACATGAGAAATAATAAAGCAATACACCATCAACAATTCGTGTAAATTGCAATAATTAACAACTTCAATCATTAATTTTATACCCAAAAATGCTATATAACACAAGAATGCTTATAGTTTTATCTTATACATAGAAAGCAGTAAAGTTAAACGAGATATGCTAAAGGAATAAACAAATAGAACAACAAAATTCAAACGAAGAAACAAGGGTCACACACTCACACTACACAAGAAAAACATTAAACAACACAAAAGAAAAAAAAAAAAAATTAACCCTTTTTTTTTAGTAAACAAGAATACTTATTAGAACATATATGAAAATAGTAATACTAGTGAAAGTGAAAAGGCATCAAATTAGTAATAAAAAAAAAAATGATGCAAATTCACAGAGGTTGAAAATTGAAAAGTGATAAACCAATAAAATGATAATAATATAGTAGTCTTTTGATGGGATGGGAGTCTTCAAGGCAAGCAAACAAAAAGAGCAATGCATTTTTTTTTTTTTTTTCGAATCTTTAAGTTTTCTCATTATTAAGTTACCATATTATCACACATGAAACGGTAAAGAAGTCAACAAAATGGACTTATAGATGTAATTTTACAAGTTTCACAAACCCAAATGGGTTACACAAGTCCCTACAAACCCATCAAGTTTAACTAGGTCTTGTGTAGAAACGATCCAATTAAAATATTGAACTAGTCTAGATACCGAGTCACCAGGTTTCAATCCATGTTTAATGACTGTCACAATCCTCCACTTTGTATAAGTTTGGGATTTGCTTTTTGTTTTTTGAGTCAGCTTCTTTTTGCAAAGAATCTAACTTTTAGTTTTTTGAAATAAATTGTTCTTAACTTTTTGTAACACATTTAACATAAAAGTTACCACAAAAAAAATTTTTTTTTAATAAACACTATGCAAATAAGCTACCGAAAATATGCAAAACCCAAACACACTCTTAACATCATCTGCGCCTCCAAACTTGCCTAAGATGCTATCTAAATTTTATAGACAAGATGAAGTGCAATGAAGATAAAAAGAGTCTTAGACGACGTAGCCCCATTTAGAAAGGTGAGTGACTAGAGCACAAAAGCACTATTTGCGTGCCATTAACATACCACATTAATGGTGGATGTACAATTTGAGTCCCATATAAACACCTGAAAATTCACATACCAAGGTATGAGAAAATTCTAGAAACACCATTTATATAACATAAACCACCATTGTGACTACTAAGAGTTTGTTTGGGAACAGCTTATTTAGCTGAAACTAAAAACTTTTTTGCTGAAAGTACTATAAATAAAGTTAAAAGATAGTTGAAATAATACAGTAGAACCCATGAATAATACTAAAAAGTGCAATGGGACTCATGAATAGTAGCAAAAATAAGCTGAATAGTTTAAAAAAATAAAAAATAAAAAATAAAAACTGGCTTTTTAAGCCAATGCCAAACGCAATCTAAGTTAATCATTGGGAGAAGTTTTACTGTTTTAGTTGATAACACACCAGTGTCACTCCACACCCTATGTGTGAGTTTATATTTGCAAGTCTTCCAAAGCTTATGTGTATATGTGACCACTAATTTCATGCATCACCAATTCTCATTATCTATGTGAAAGTTAATAAAAGTAACTCCTTCCTTAGTTTCACAATTCATTACCATGAACCACTTGAGTACACAATATCCAACTATTCTTTCGGGTATTTGCTGTCCTCCCATTCCAAACATACTACAACAAACTTGAGCCTTTTCAACATATTTTTATCCACAATCATTTAAAAACGTTGATAAAATATTTTAGTTTCTACATTTGCACTCAACTGTTGAAAAATTCACATATTTGTTTCCACAGTTGGCATAACTGTTGAAATAAGTGGTTAGAAATTCAGAAATAAGTGGTAAAAGAAGAGTAGATGGGGGAACTTATATAGGTATTGCTCTATATCTTGCTCTCGCTCTCTCTATATCGCTCTCTTTCTCTATATCGCTCTCTCTCTCTCTCTCTCTCTCTCTCATAGGTCTTGGCAATCAATTTTCCTATTATTTTCTAGGCAACCAAACAGAATTCTCGACTCAAATTTTCTATAATTTTCCCTCCAATTAGATTTTTTTTGTCCATACTCTGTTATTCCCTTAGAAGATTTTGAACATTTGTGGTTTTTGTTCTTGAATTTGAAATGCTATGTCAAAATTGAATTTGTGATTTTGTGCATTGCATGCTTTCAATGTGATTGCAGGTGCTTTGGGAGTTTAGAATTCTCTCTTATTGGTCTTGACAATCAATTTTCCTATTATTTTCTAGGCAACCAAACAAAATTCTCAACTCAAAATTTCTATTATTCTCCCTCCGATTAGGTATCTTTCTTCTTCTTCTTTTTTTCTATTTCTCTAGATTTCATTGTTTTAAAAACTTATTTCTGATCAGTTTGTTTTTGCTTGGACTTTAATTTTTTCCACACACTATTATTCGCTTGGAAGATTTTGAACTTTTGTGGTATTTGTTCTTGAATTTGAAATGCCATGTTAAAATTGAATTTGTGGTTTTGTGTATTGCGTGCTTTCAATATGACTCCAAAATATTAGTAAGAGGTTTTAAACCCAAGATCTTATGGATATCATGAGACCTTAAGAACCAACAAACCAACATCTTTAGAACTTTATTACCTTTGAATGGTCAATTATGGAGGAACAATCACTAAAAAACGTTATCATGGTTGTAACTATTAGTTAAAGGACACAAGCATACATTTTTCTCTCATTTTTCTATAGGATTATACATAAACATATATTCTACAACTATCTCACTCCAGAACTCTTTAGAAACCCTCAGTCTAGACGTCTTCCTACACTTCGCTTATTTCTAGCTCAAGTAAGGTCAAGTAAGAAAGTGCGCTTATCCCTTGCTTGTTTCTCGCCCAAGCAAGATTTAGAAGAAAAAAACAAAAGACTTACTTGTATCTTGCTCAAATAAAATTCTTACACACAATTCTATTTCTTTTAATCATTCTTCATTAGCTTATGTGCATATATGATTGTCATTTTATTGGCTTATCTAAATAGGTGCTAGCTGTAGTGGATCGCCGCACTAGTAGCTAAGGAACAACCTTAGTTTGAATGGTGGATCGAACTTCCTAGAGCGAACTTGTGCCTAAGTGAGGTCTCAATTGATAAAAGCCTTTGTACAGAATTTCACCTTTTAATTGTTTTTCGGTTTGTTGTCTATGTGAGCATGATGATACCATGATTGAGAAGGGACCAAGGAAGAGGTCGGAGAGAAAATAGCAAATAAAAATATAGAAAGAATAAATTGTCTTTCACAGAAAGTGAAAATAAAACGACCAAAAAAATTAATAAATACTTTTCTCAAGCATGTTATAAACTACTTGAATTTTAACATGTTAAAATCCCATCATTTTTAATTTGAAATTACATCATTATGAATTGAATTAGAATTTAATAGCAATTTTATTAATAAGATAGTACAAAAAATTGACATTGAAAAAATCATCTTTACAATTTTAGAGGAGCCAAATCCTAAATAATAAATATATACTGCACCAGATCTCAATTCAATTCGAATTTCCTATCTTTATACCAAGCAATAGAACATAAAAAATAAAAAATAAAATTTTGGATAAAATACTCTTTTGGTTCTTTAGATTTATTAAAAAAAAATTTCTTTTCTTGAACTTTAAAAAATTTGTTTTTTATCTTTAAACTATTGAAAAATTCAATTTTTTTTTATCTCCTAAACTATTAAACATGTTTTATTTTCTATCTTTAAACTTTACAAAATTTCATTTTCATCACTAAATAATTATAAATAAAAAATTATTTTATCATCCCTATTTTGTCTTTAAATTACTGAAAAAAAAAATTACAAAAATTAAATTTAGGAAAAAACAAATTTTTGAAGTTTAAAAACTAAAAAAATATTTTGATTTTACCCTATAAATACAAGGTATAAAAGTCAAAATGCCTTATTTTTTTTAAATAAATGTTACTTATTATGCACCCAAGAGCATCTTCTCTCTCAAAAAAAAAAAAAAAAAAAAGTTTGTTGGAGCACGGCTTAGCCCAAAACCCAAAACAAAAAGAGGGTTGTTGAAGCGGCGTTTTATCTGCTTTCATTCAAACATCTGTCCTTCCTAACGCAAATAGATGTGCAGCTCAGTCAATCATGATCGCATCTTATTTGATTGATTTAAACTAATAAAGAAAATGACATGGTCTGTACTGTACACATCCAATGCCATCCAATGCCAAAATAAAGGGATCCTCGTCAAGATAGTTACTCAAGCTATCCTGATGTATATCATGAATGTCTTTAAATTACCTAATACTCTCTGCAATGAGATGGCAAATATGGATCGTAAGTCTTGGTGGGGCCAAACAAATGAGAGGAATTAGATGGCTTGACTCAGTTAGGAAAAAAATGTGTCTACCAAAAGAAGGAGGGAGGTTTGGGTTTTCGTGATCTTAAAACTTTTAACTTAGCTTTATTAGCTAAGCAAAGAAGGTGACTACAAACGTATACGACTTCTCTAGTCCACAGGATATTCGAGGCTAAATATTCCCCAATGGGGGGATTTTCTTTCGGCTAAGCTAGGGCATCATCCATCCTATGCATGGAGAAGTATTTTGGTTGCACAAGATGTGGTTAGACATGGTCATCGATAGCGAGTAGGGAATGGGCAATCAATTGACATCTGGAACTACAAGTGGTTACACCAACCTTCTACCTTCAAACTCACGTCCAAGCCCGCTATTGTACCCGCTAACGCAAGAGTGCAATTTCTTATTAATCCACATACTCGAGCTTGGAGGTCAGACATGGTATGTCAATTCTTCTCACCAGATGATGCTCTTGCTATCATAAGTATACCTTTAAGTTCCCAATTACCTAGGGACCAGTTGGTGTGGACATATACACCAAAAGGGAATTTCACGGTTCGGAGCACTTACAAGTTCACACTATCACTAGCCACCACTAGTTTAGGAGAGGCATCAAGCAATCGAAATAGCAAAAAATTATGTAAGACAATTTGGGGGCTTAATGTACCTAGTAAGATTAAATCTTTTGCTTGGCGGCCGAGCAAGAACATACTACCTACGAAGTCCAATTTGTGCCGAAGAAAAGTTTCGGATAATCCAACCTATGAAGCTTGCAATGAGGAGGCGGAGAGTAGTGGGCATTGTTTGTGGAGTTGTCCTAAGGCCCATGAAATCTGGACTTTATCCGGTATCTCATATGAGTGTCAAGGTGGTGTTTTGCATGAGTTTGGAGACCTTCTTTGGTATTAAAATTTTGGACAACATATGGATGATGAACTGTTGGGGTTAGTCATCACAGTGGCATGGTGTATGTGGTTTAATAAGAATGCAGGGAGACAAGGTAAAACACCACAGTTAGCGGCTGAAATTTTGCCAGAGGCCAAGTACTTACTAGAGGAGTTTCAAACGATTAACTTCAAGCTGGCTTGCCATGAAACCAACGGTATAGTGCAATGGATACTCGCAACCTAGTCTTGGTATAAGATTAATACTGATGGGGCTACTTTTGTTAACACACAGTCTGTAGGAGTTAGGGTTATTATTCAGGACTACAAAGGGCAAGTAGAGGCAGCCCTAAGCAAGAACTTACCAATCCCGCTAGGTCCTATAAAGATTAAAGCAAAAGCATTGGAGGAAGGGGTTCTTTTTGCTTGGGACATAGGGGTATGAAATGTGGTGCTTGAGAGTGACTCTAAGATAGTTGTTGATGCGTTAATTGGAACTAGTGAAGCTTCAATTGCTATTGACAAATATTATAGGCCGGATTAGAGCAAAATTGCAAGATTTTAGATGTGTGGAAATTTCCCATGTTAAGCAAGAAGGCAATCGTCCAACTCATCTTTGGCTCAATATGCCAAATATTTAGATAGTTATCAAAACTTGTATAGAGGGAAACCCTAATATGGTTGAGTCAGCTTTGCCTCATTATGTATTATGTTTGTCTTCTTCTTAATAAAGTTATGGTCTTTTATCAAAAAATAATAATAATAAATCTCTCGATACAAAATTACAATTGCGTCTATTTGTATATGTTTTTTTTTCTCTCACAATCAAGATTCCTCTAAATGGGACCCACTAATTGTGAAAGCAAAAAAGTATGTACCCGATACAGGGTATATTTTCTCCTATTTTTAGGTGACAATTGACAACAATAAGTTGTTTTTTATCACTTTTTTTTTTTTTTTTGGTTATACTATAACTTTTGCCATAATTTTAATGTGAGTGATTTGATTTTCTATCACTTTCATATACATTTTTTTTTTCTCTTACAACTTATAGCCAATCATATCAAAATTTTGACATAAAAATTAGGCGTAAATGCTCTTTTCGTCCCTATATTTTGGGGTCATTTCTATTTTGGTTCCTACATTTCTATTTTACCACTTTTAGTCCCTAATCCAATTAACGCTTCTTATTTTAGCCCTTTCCATCACTCAACTAACAGAAAAAGCTGACGTGGCAAATGAAGTGCACTGTTGACACAGTAAATGCTGACATGGTGAATAAAATAATAAAAAATTATTTATTATTTAATAAATGTCAAGTCAGCATAAAATAATAATAAATGCCACCTCAGATCCATGTCAATTTAGAATTTTAAATTTTAATTGATCAATTTAAAAATTAAAAAAAAAAACAGAATTAAAAATAAAAAAACACATGAATTTAGATCAAACATCCTCTTCATCAAGAACACAGAAGAGCACAACCCAGAAAAAATCATACAAACCCAAAAAATCAAACACAAAGAACACAAGAAAATCAAACTCAGAAAAATCATAAATGAATATTGTACAAAACAAAATCAATCCACATATATACATAAACCAAATTAAAAATAAATAAATAAATAAAACTTGAATTTAGATCTGGTAATTCGTTGGTTTCTCCATCTTCATCTCTCTCTCTCAAACACAGAAAAGAAACAAAACAAATCTAAAGTTGGGCTTTGAATCTAACAGCAACCCATGAATACAACAATTATAACCAAATCTGAACAAGGTGGAAACCCATATCAGCAAAATCATAACCCACGATTACATAGACAAAATTTCAAAACCCAAACCCAAAACTCAACCCAATTTTTTTTCACCAATTACGTAGAGACAAAACTTAAAGACATTCAACAATTACACAAAGACAAAACTCAAACCCAGATTTTTTGGCCCCAAACACAAAACTCAACATAGATTTTCTTATGCTTTCTAAGAAACCAAACTCAAAACTCAAATCCCAAATCGATGAACAAAACCCAAGATCAGAAACTACAAATAGCCACAGATTTACAAAGAGAGAGAGTTGGGTTTTCGGCCAAGGTTGAGAGAGAAAAGGCCGGGTTTTCGGTCTAAGAGAGTTGGGTTTTGGCTAAGGTTTAGAGAGAGAGAAAGCTGGGTTTTCGGCCATGAATTTAGAGAGAGAGTTGGGATTTCGGCCATGGATTTAGAGAGAGAGAGAGAGAGCTCACCTTCAACGGAAACCACCTTCAGTCACCTCCGATCCAACTTAACCCAAAACCACCATCAGCCACCTCCACCTTCACCTTGAGAGAGCGCTTGAGATTTTCACCAAGAGAAAGAGAGCTTGGAGACTAGAAATTGATAAATTAGAGATTCTAATTTCTATATTATTCACGGAGAGAGAGCTTGGAGCTTGTAGAAGACTTTTTTATTATTATTTTTATTTAATTTCTATATTCATTTATGATTTTTCTAAGTTTGATTTTCTTGTGTTCTTGTGTTTGATTTTCTGGGTTTGTATGATTTTTTCTAGGTTGTGCTCTTCTGTGTTCTTGATGAAGAGGATGTTAGATCTAAATTCATGTGTTTTTTATTTTTAATTCTGTTTTTTTATATAAAAAAAAAATTGATCAATTAAAATTTAAAATTCTAAACTAACATGAATCTGAGGTGGCATTTATTATTATTTTATGCTGACTTTACATTTATTAAATAATAAATAATTTTTTATTATTATTTTATTTCGCCACGTCAGCATTTACTGTGTCAACAGTGCACTTCGTTTGCCATGTCAGTTTTTTCTGTTAGTTGAGTGACGGAAATGACTAAAATAACAAGCGTTAATTGGATTAGAGACTAAAAGTGGTAAAATAGAAATGTAGGGACCAAAATAGAAATGACCCCAAAATATAGGAACGAAAAGAGCATTTACGCCTAAAAATTATGGAAAAATACACTAACATCCTCTTAACTTTCAGGTAGATGCATTTTCACTCTTTAAAACTTTTATTTTAACCAATTTAGTACATAAAATTTTGTATTGCAAAATCTAAACCCATTTAAATTGGCAAAAATAAAAATTAAGCAAATCTGTTTGTTATAGTACTAAAGTTTATGTTCTAAATTCATTAAAAAAAAATCCAAATATAAGTGTAACTACTTTAAAGTTCAAGAAGTGTAAGGACATTTTACCCTAAAAATTATATTTCGTATTTTCAGAAAACATCTAAGACCACAAACTTTTTTATTATTTTTGATCAGCTAAGAGTACAAACTTTGTGTCACAACTTTACTACAATTTCAATATAAAGTAGTAAGTCGAATAATTCATCACAATCTGTATATAAGATTTTTTTTTTTTTTTTTTTTTTTTGGAGAATCACAATCTATGTACAAGATAATAATGAAAAAAGTGTGAGAGGCGAGAGGATAACTCGTGTTTTAAGGCTGAGAATAGATTAGATGATCTGGTTTGATAGGATTGGATCGTACATGTACAAATGTGATATGTCAATTACTCACTCGTGACTCATCACAGCATCTATTACATTTTCATCAACAAACACGTGTTACTTACAAGTACTGAGCGTGGACCAAGTGTCCCTTTAGTGGGCTCCATCAGCATGAGTTGTTGTGCACCACGTGTCATTATCATAGCGTGCAATCTAACCAAACAGAAAAAAACATTATTCAATCTTAACAGCGCTTCGATCGGAGCTGGCAGACACTGTAAAGAAAGAATGTGCAAGTAAAAGCCGATTTCATTGTTCAACATTGCACACGTGATTTGCTAATGTTGTAAAATGTTGTCGGTATTGTACATACTTTTTTTTTTTTTTTTTTTTTTTATGAATAGTATTGTACATACAATATATATATATATATATGGATACAGCTTCTATTGGGATTTTTTATTTTTAATTTATTTTCAATTTACACATTCAGTTTAATTCTATATGATCCAACAATTGGATTTAATTTTTTTTTCCACTTTTCAAATAAATAAATCAAATTATTTACAAACATTGATACTGTTAATTGGTGCCCTTAAGATATTTCTTTATGGAACATTTGAAGTCAATTTTAATTCTATTTTTATAAAAAAATATTAAAAAAAATCAACAAATTTAATAATTTTATTCTTTTTCTATAAAAAAAAATTACTAAAAGTAGTTCGTAAGCCAATAACTTTAAGATATTCGTTAAGTTTTCTCATAAACAGTTTAAGCTTGGTTTGAGGGGGAAAAAACCCTTGTTTTATATTTGTTGTTTTAGCAAACGAGGTAGTCTCAACTCGAACTGAAAATTGACAATATATCATCACAAAGATTAAAGAAAATACTTGAATTTCAATTTTTATTGGTGAATTTTGTGCAATAGGCTTGATACCCATAAAAAGGACATGATTACCCAAAAACATTATGAAATTAAATTAATTACATTGAAACTAAATTAAAGTTGGGCTTACATGTTCTTGATCCAAGTTTATGGATTTCCAATGAATTATATGCAGCTCAAAACTCTATTAAACTACATCTGGAATTTGAAAAAGTCAACAAATTAATTACAGATTGGTTTAAAGATGTAATTATAAATGAATATGGAAAACCTAATTTCAAAATAAGAAATTATTTAAAATTCCATTTTATTTTGCATATCTAACACTAAAACTAACCCTAGGGAGAGGAAAATTTTTTCTTTTAGAGTTATTTTAATCAGATGTTAGAGAGAGCGTAGAATTTTTTTTTTTTTTTTTTTTAAGTGGGTTTATAGACATGTTGTGATACCCTTACTTATTTAAACCATATTGTAATAAGTTGTAAACTTTTGAACAGTGATCCACAACTCATTGTTTAGGTCGCGCAGGGCGGGGGGGGGGGGGGGGGGGTGCCTGAAGAAGTGGTCGAGTGTTTAGTAACAAGGGAGGCAGAGCATTTGGCTAAAGGAATTGTGGAGTTTTTGGTTCAAAGGAGTCAATCTCGTACCGAAGGTTATACCAATTTGACTAGTGAAATAATATATTTCGATACCAGTTAATACCGTTGTACCGTTTCGGATTTACTGCTATTTTATATATATATATATATATATTATAATAAATATAAAATTTTACCATAAAACATTACCTCAATTCAAAATAAATTATTCATGGTTTTAAACTTTAGAATCAACAAAAAGAAAACGAAAAAACATATATAAAAGACAGAAAGCTAAATTGTTCATTACATACTAAGAAAACAAATAATACTAATAAGTAATGCAAATAAGTTACCATTCTGCCGGGCGTACCGGCAGGTACACCCGAAATTGACCGGTACGCCCGGTATATGGCCGATACGCCTAGTATTTAAACCGGTACGAAACGTTGGCGTTTCGATGCCGGTACATGTACCAGTACGACCAGTATCAATACGATATGGACCCCCTTAGTTTGGCTACGTACAATAAATGTTTGTTTAGATAATTTGAAATTTGTTTTATTTGAAGTATCATTCGGAAAATTTTCTCCAAAAAAAAAAAAAAAAGTATCATTCAGAAAAGAATATTATGTTTTAACCAATGTTGTTCAATTTGAGAAGTGGTAGGACAATTTTTTTTTTTTTTAATATCTTTTAAAGAATCAAAAGGGGTTGGACTTAAGAGACAAAGTATTTATTGTTTTAATTACAAACTTGGGGAATTCTAATTTTCAACAAATTCAATATAATAAGTTTAATTTTGGCATAATTTGAGGGTTTCAACGTAATATAGCATATCAAAAAAATTGTTTCACGACTTTCATATTGATTGAAACTAGGGTTGTCCATCTGTAATCCGTACTTAACAAAATTGACTAGACTTGAATCGAAAATCAAGCTAATTCAATTAATGTGGCAATCGATGACAAGTTTCCTCCTTCGAAATCCAATGAGCTTGATCCAACTGACAAGTCCCTTCTAGCTTTGCCAATCTCCTTCATTCTTCACCGTGTCCCACCAATCTCTGTCAATTGATTAAGATTCTAGTGAGATCTATATTAGATCCAGAGGTTTTGATCGATCTAACCACTACAATAGTAAAACCATGGCGGTCATGGACCCGTGTACCCACAATTGTCAATGGGTTCAACACTCGAAGTTGTCTGATCAAGTGACAAGTACACCTCAAACCCATTCTGACTCAACCTTTGGACACCCTTAATTGAAACCAAATATAACGTTTTTATTTTAAGCATATCCAAAATGAAAATGAATAAACTGCAAATCTATTTATCAAATCATCAAAGTGATTCGATTATGTAGTTCACTACTCGCTAGTGCATCATTTAACAGGTTTTATTGCAATTTGCAAGTACTGTCTTCTTTTCTTTTCTTTTTTAAGATGCAAGTAGGTGTCTTTGATTTCACTCTTCTTCTTTTTCTTTACATTATTTTTTAAAATGCTAAGTTTGGCTCCAAACACAGTTAAAGCCTTATGCTTTAACTCCTAATAAGAATATGACATGTATCTCTATCGTGTATAATACAAATAACTTAACTACACTTAGCCCGGCCAACTAAACGAGTCATATGCATTACTCATGACAAAAGCCCGTCATAGTTTTATTAAAGACTGAAGCTTAAGTGTGCGTTTGGATTCAGCTTAAAAAGTCAATTTATTTTACTATTCAACTTATTTTTGCTATTATTCATATGTCTCATTGCACTTTTTAGTACTATTCATGAGTCCCACTATACTATTTCAGCTAATTTTTATCTTTATCTACAATATTTTCTGCAAAAAAAATTTAATTGGGTCCGGTTAATGTGTGCCCTTAGGGCACATATTAAAATTTCTGTTTTTGGAAATATTTTCTCGATAATTGAAAAAACTGTCATTACTTTTTCAATTTACGAGAATTTTTTTTTCAAAAATAAAAATTAATGTGTGCCCTAAGGGCACACATTAGTAAAATCCTTTCTCAAAATAATAAAAGGAATATGAGAACGAAATCAAGCCTTTAGGGCACACATTAATAAAATCCTTTCTCAAAATAATAAAAGGAATATGAGAACAAAATCAAGCCTGTTTGTTGCTAAAATTGCCATTCTTCTATTTTCAGAGTTGATAAAAAGTTGCTTTCAATTTCATCTTTCATTAGCCCCCCTTCCCTAAGTTGTTTAAAGCTGTATTGCTACAGTGCTACTCATTCATGAATCTATCTAACATCCAAGCTGACAACAGGCTTTCAGATAAACACTAATTTATATCATCCAAAAACGGAAACCTCCTTTAAATTTTTTTAAAAAAAATCACTTTATTAGATGGGCATGAATTGACCAAAAACATACTCAATTCATAAGTTGACCAGGCTTTCATCATTACACACGTCACGCATAGGCTAAAATCTCCAACGATAAAAAATAAAAAAGCAAAAGGATTAGGGGAGATCAAAAGGCCTATCCCATGCTAAATTGATAATTACGTGAACATTTTTTTAAACCACTTTTTTTTTTTTTTTTTCCTGCTTATAACTTATAAATTTTGGGTGTTTGGTTAGAGTACAGCATTGGAGGTGTAAACATCTCTCAGTTATTATTTTACAACCGAAACTACTCAAAACCCATTTCATTTGGATATGTAAACTTAAAACAATTTGCAACCTATGAACAGTAAGGTTGAATACAGTAAGGTTGTCTTACTATTCATAGGTGATAAAAAATATTATTTTAATCTTGTAGTTGTGTATGAAGAGAAAAAGTGAGTGAGAGGAAAAAGAGAGATTAATACTTTATATTATTTTATTAGGTAGTTTATATTATTTTATTGAGTTATATGTAAAAATAAAAACTGAGATGTAGGGTGAGTTGTAAAATAAGTTAGTAAAATAGATAAAATAGTGTTTGAGAATACAAAAAAAAAAAAATTCTATTTTGCATCCTCAAAACCTACAACTCACCCCTTGTATCTCTTTCTCCGGTAAACCCACACAACCACTTTCCAATTTCCACTAAAACTCATCCACAAACACTAATTCTCCACCACCAAAATTACCACAAAAACATTGCCACCACCACAGTCAATCCCCATCCTAAAATCAAACCCTATAGCAGAAAAACTAACCACTAAAACCCATCCACCAATCCCAGCCCAACCATCACCGAAACCCACCCAAACAACCACCACCCCACCACCACCACACACCCCAGCAACAACCAAAAAAAAAAAAAACCCAAAACCAAAGCAGCCGCTAATCTACCGTGGTAGCAACTTAGCAGTCACCACCACCACTACACCATACACGTAACACCACCACATCCAACCTACAAAAACCCACAAATCCACCGTCAACACCACCAGTAAACTCACCAAAAAAAAAAAAAAAACCTAGCAACCCACAGTGCTTACCATGCTGCACCATACACACACCACCACCACCTCCAACCCACAAAAACCTACAAATCCACCATCAACACCACCGGTAAACCCACCAATAAATCCACCATGAACCACCAAAAAAAACCCATTGTTGAGCAAAGAAACACCATGAACCACCAGTAAATCCATATTCATTGATTTCTTGGGGTGATATGGTGGTGGTCCGATCTAGTGAGAAAAGTGGGTGAGGGAGGCAGAAGAAGGTGAGAGTGAATAAAGGGTGAAGGAGGCGGAGAAAAAAGAGGGAGGCAAGAGAGAATAAGGGTAACGGAGGTGGATGGAGGTGGAGAGTATTGAGAGGAGAAAATGTGAGGAGCAAAGAGGAGAGAGGCAGAAAAAGTGAGGAGCAGATTTGTGAGGGAGAGTGCGTGAAGAGAGAGAAAAAAATAGATAGTTGGATAAGAGAGACAATTAAATATAATATTTTAGTTTTACAACCAAGTGAACAATAGGTTCTATATATACGAACCCATTATTCACAGGTTGCAAAAAATTTTAAGAACCCATACTCGAATGTTGGGGAGTTTTTGAGGATTTGGATGCAAAATAGCAACTGGGAGATATTTACACCCCCACTGCTAGTGCTCTTAGTATCAAACGCTATTTTTTTTCTTCAAAAATTAAAACTAAATATTGTTTTTGAAAAAGTGGAAAGGGTGATGATTTTTCATAAGATAAATTTGAAAGTGTGTGCGTGTATATATATATATATATATATATATCAAATAAACTCGTCAAAAATTAAGTATTTTGAAAACCATTGACTTTTTATTGACCTATTTTTATACTACCACACAAGCTTTTAAAACCTTTCTTATAAATTAAAATTTAAAAAAAAAAAAATCTTTTAGAACCTTCTTTTTTTTCCCCCGTAATGGACTCTCTCTTAACCAAATTATTTGCCTTCCCCAAAATTTTAATATCTTTATGAATAAGAATATTATCTCATTTTTTTAATAAAAAAATATTGTTAGCATTTCTCAAATAAATTATATTTGCTAATTTGTCTTTAAGAATGATCATTTTTAGCTTTTAGTTTGTTCCATTGTTTTGGTGTTAATATTGGATTGTTGTTATATTTGTCTTTGAGAGGGTCATGCATCCAACTTACTAATTCGACGAAATAGACTAAACCCAACATCTCAAGTTGATTTTCGTGGGTTGGTGGATTGTAATTTGTTAGGAACCTAGAGGTTCGTAATGGGGATGGGTATGAATTGTAGGGGGGTAGATGGGAATTGTAGGAAAATTGAATTAATTTGAGATAGTCACCTTCAATAAAGAAATAGAGAGATTAAGAAAGAGAGAGAGAAAAAAAAAAAAAGAGATATGCACTAAGAAATTGATTTATTCCTCAATTGATATCTAATGTTGAATTACAATCATATATTTATAGGAGACTAGCTCTATAATGTCATTGGCCCACATGGCTCAAGATAATTGGTTAGTTAATTCAACATGTGCTCTATGAATTAAGTCATGTGTTAAATAAGCTACATGTGTTCAAATCCTAACTAACTCATCCTAATCCTAATCTCAACCAACTAGCTAACTACCTAACTAAATGGATTACAACAATTATTTCATATTCCTAACATTTCCCTCCCCTTGAAAACACCTTGCCCACAAGGTGTTGTTGTGAAATGACACCTTCATTAAAGGAGCTCTTCCAATAAACCAATACCTTAGTGACATTTTGATCACCATATTCATGCATTTCTCTTTGACAAGCGGTCTCGTGCACATGAAGGTTCTTCGTAAATCTTCAAACTTTGCTCGAATTTTTAGGCCTTCAATGATTCTTCAATCTTCAAGGTCTAATTGGTTCTTTGAACCTTGGAATGTTCTTGTATCCTCAAGACTTCATTTGATTCTAAAACCATTAAAATTGTTGGCGCTTGCATCTTGGACTCTTGGATCACCGACACTTGGATTGCCAATTCTTGAATCATCACCTTCTTTGTTGGTTCTTTGAACTGAACTTCAAGGGTAGTGTCTTTATATATATCATCATCCACTTTGACACAAAAATCAACATTCTGACTTGCAACAACAGCAGTAGATTCTTGGAACTTGATTTGTTCTTTGAGTTCCATTGAATCAAGAGATTGTAACTCCTCTTCCGTCATATTCTCAAGATCCTTTTGCAATCTTGAGAGCTCTTCTTTCATGGCCTTTTTCGATTCAGCCAAGGCCTTGACTTTCTCTTAATATCCTTGACATCTGCTGAGGCTTTGTTCAACATTTGTTGTATTTCTTTCAAAAGTTTTCTTTGGTCACAATTGCCCATGTTAAGATTGACAGCTCTGATACCAAATGTTAGGACCTAATGGGGATGGGTATGAATTGTAGGGAGATTGATAGAAATTGTAGAAAAATTGACTTAATTTGAGGTAGAAACCCTCCATAGAGAGAGAGAGATGCACTAATACACTAAGAAATTGGTTTATTCTTTAATTGATATCTAACGTTGAATTACAATCATGTATTTATAGGAGACTAAGAGCATCCACAGCAGCTGTGGCAAAAATTATGCCATTTTACCACATTAAAGACCTACTTTATTATTTTACCACATCATTTTACAACATCTCATTTATCAGATGTTTTATCATTCAATTCTATACATTAAAATAATATATACTATTCATTAAAATAATATATTATCTCAGCCACCAACAACAAACAAATACCAATCACCAAGCAACAACATCTACCAACCACCACTGTCGCAACAACACCGACCAGCCACCACCGGTACAACCACCACTTCACCACCACACATGCCCAGCAAGGTAGCAACCACCACCACCACCACCACCCCACCATCACACACTCAGCAAGGCAGAAACCACCAACAAAACAAAAAAAAAAAAAAAAAAAAAAAAAAAAAAAAAACACCAGCAAATACAAATCAAGAAGCACAGCCACCACCCAAATGCCAAAAACCACCACCGATTCAAACAAACAAATAGCCATCGATTCAAACAGAGAGGAGAGGGCCATCACCCCCACAGCCCACCACCACTGCCACTGTCACCGCCCATAGCCCACAGCCCACCTCCACCATCAGATCAACCCAAATTGCAGCAAAAAAAAAAAAAAAAAAAAAAAAAAAAAAAAAAAAAAAAACCCCACAACCAGAGAGAGGCAGAGTGGCTGGAGCGTGAGATCGATGGCGGCCTCGGGGTGAGATCGAGCATAGCTAGAGCGTGGGTGAGATCGAGTGGCTGGAGCGAGATCGAGCTTGGCGGATCGCGCAGTCGTCGTCAGAGCTACATCGTCGTCGCTGACGGTAAACATCCCGGACTGGTCGAAGAGAGAGGGAAACGGTACAAGGAGAAGAGAGAGGGAACCGGAGAGTGAGAGAGGAGAAAAGAAAAAATGAAGAAGAGAGAGGGAACCGGAGAATGAGAGCGGAGAAAAGAAAGAAAATGAAGAGAGAGGAGAGAAAAAAGGGAATATAAAATAATAAAATTTTTATAACATCTATCCGTACCGTTGCAAATTTGCAACGGTACTGTTCATATGTGGTATAATTTTTGCCATTTGGAACATCTGATAAAGTTTCGTTTTTGTGTTTGGTGTGCTAAATGTGCCAAAAATTTGGCATTTGGCACATTTAGCACATCTGCTGTGGGTGCTCTAACTCTAATGTCATTGACCCACATGACTTAAGATAATTAGCTAGTTAATTCAACATGTGCTCTATGAATTAAGTCATGTATTAAATGAGTTATATGTGCTCAAATCCTAACTAACTCATCATAATCCTAATCTCAACCAACTAGTTAAATAGCTAACTAAAGGGATTACAACAATTATTTCATATTCCTAACATAATTTTATTTTAAGTTTTGGGTTGGAATATTAATTTATTTTAATCTATCTGACCTAACCCAAACCCATCATATATATTAATTTATTTTATTATCCTTATTTTAAATTTCTAGTTTGATATATTAAAAAAAATGCATAGGATTGAGTTGAATTCTATATGTATAATGAGTTGGATTGGGTAAAGGATATCTTAATCAATCTTGCCCAATTTGGTTGAAAATACCGTCCAACACAACCCACTCCGATCCATGCATTGTCCTAATTATAAAATTTTCAACACCTTTAAGTGTGCGTTTGGATATCGCTTATTTTGCTGAAAACTGAAAACAATAAAAAAATAATTTATGGTTACTATATATTACTGTTCACTACTGTTCATTGGCCTAAATACACTGTTCGTGTCCCATGAATAGTGCATTAAGCTCTGGTAAAAAAAAAAAAAGCCAAAAACGCCAAATGCATGAATGCGGATGTGCAAACCAAACGGACACTAAATGG
Source organism: Quercus lobata (assembly GCF_001633185.2). NCBI lineage: Eukaryota > Viridiplantae > Streptophyta > Magnoliopsida > Fagales > Fagaceae > Quercus > Quercus lobata. Next base: position 12,360,203 of record NC_044910.1, read on the forward strand.
ACCAAACTCAAGCTTTAAAAAAATAATAATAATAAAATATTAATAATAGTGGTAGTAGTAATAATACAAGCCAAACTATCAACTCACCAAAAAACCAACTTGAGACGTCGTGTTGGTGGATAGATGCACATTTCAAGTCAAAAATCAATCTAATTTTGTGCTATTCAAACCTTTGAAACGCATAACTTTAAAACTTTATGCAAAAAAATTTCATGCAGCATGTGTTATCAATAAGTTTATTAACCTTTTTTCCTTTCTTCTCCCACCTTTCCTCAAGTTCAAGGGATAAAATTGGCCTTTGCCCCTCTCTATCAAACAATCCAGCATTTTGCCCCCTTTCCAAACAAATTAGGGAAATGCCTCTCTTTTGAAACTCGATTTTCTCAAAATTGAATTAAGTCCTATAGTGGCGTTTTAAGGAGCCTATAATGGCGTTTTGGAACTTGAGCTCCATGAACTCAAGTTACAGATTAAAAAAAAAAAAAAATTGCATGGAACTCTAGTTTGTGGAGTTTGAGTTCCAAAATGTCACTATAGGTCCTTAAAATGTCACTATAGCTCCTTAAAACGTAACTATAGACTCCTTAAAATGCCACTATAGGGCTCCAGAATATTTTTTTTTTTAACTCGATTTTGAGAAAATCGAGTTTTAAAAGAGAGACATTTCCCTAAGTAGTTTGATAAATGAGGCAAAATGCTGAATTTTTTTTTTTGAAACGGGCATTTGCCCATCTTCTCCCAAGTTCAAGCATGCCCTAAAATAGTACATTTCCTTTACGTTTAGCTAATGAGATTTTTGAAAGCAAAAGCTCATAAAATAATTACGATATACATGTGGTAGGTCATGATCTGTATCCCACCATTTATCACGCCGAAGGACTTGAATTTGTGCTGCCGCCAAAATTGACAACCACGATGTTTTGTTTAATTTTTCTTTTTCATTTTTCCTTTTTTTTTTTTTTGGATAGTCTAATAGTTGAGGTCCTTGAGGACGATGAGGAATGATATGGGGTGAAGTATGATATCAACAATTTTTTATTCTCCACCAATATGAATCTTGGACATTTTTGTTGAAAATACCATTTAGTTTCAGCTAAACTACAAGGGAATATTTGGTAGCAAATTTCAAACAACAGTTTTTAGTGTTTTTAAAAAAAACAAAAGTGTTTGGTATGAATGTTTTGTTAAGTGTGGGTTTGGATTCGGTTGAAAGCCACGTTTTGCGTTTAACTTTTTTTTTTTTTTCCCTGCACTGTTTTTGCTTTAGGGGACAAGAATACTGTTTATGTACTGTTGAGCACTGTTCATATACTGTTTAGCACTGTTCACAGGTTAAAAAATATTAAAAATGGGTCTCATGATACTATTCACACATTTAAAAATAATTTTACTACAGTGTTTTCAGTTTTCAATTTTCAGTTTCAGCAAAAAAAAGTTGTATCCAAACGGACCCTAAGAGTGTTTGGGTTACAATTACCTTGTTTTTCAAAAGGAAAAAAAAAGTTATAATTCTTAAATTATGGTGTTCAAAACTTGTATTTTTAGCGATGGGGGCTCTAGGATTTCTTTTCAAGGGAGTCATTAAGAAACTTAAATTAAACAAAAAGAGAACATGAATATATCGAGTTATTGATAAAAATTAAAAATTAAAAATCACACGCAAATGCATATCATTTTACTATATTTTCCTACAAGTTTTCATATTTTGACATCATTATGAGTTTTTATTATTTATTGTCAACGTGGGAAAATATAACCATTTCATTTTGTTAAGTTTGTATAACATTTTTTTTTCCATTTTATGCAATTGTCATCATCTATTTGTTATTGTTTTATAAAAATATTTTAATCTAAATGACAAAACTCAATCCAACATGCATTGTATTAATTATTGACCTAAAGAGCCACACTCAATAATACATATATAAATAATACAATATGTCTACTTAACAAATCAAATGTTTGAATAATCACTAACTTTATTATTTTTTTTTTAATCACTAACTTTATAACAAAATTTTATTATAACATGATAACAATACACACATATATAACAAACCTTCTATATTTCATAACTATTAAATTAAATAAAGTTATATTATATTTATATTTTATAGGACTGCACCCACACATTCATACAAATAACATTATAACAAAAATAAATAAATAAATAACACACACAATCAATATCAGACACTCACTAACACAAATAATATATAAATTTATAATAAAATGAGATATACTTAGGGCACATTTGATAGACTGTAATAGACACTGTAATGTAATAAATATTCCTATAGCATAATTATTCGGTTGTTTGGTTATATTTTTATTACAATAATTAGTTATTATTTATGAATAGTTATTCTTCAAAATGAGGAATAACTATTTCTTATTAAAAGTACTGAATATCTATTCCTTCACCTTATGTAATAACTTTTTAAAAAAATTTCCTAAAAAGTCATTAGTTGCCACATTTTCAAAAGGAAAGAAAATAAATTTTCTTTATTGTTAATTATTAGCTCTATTTTGAACACCCTAAAATAAGTGTATTTTAGAAAATTTGACTTAAAAATGATTTAATTACACATTCTTTTTATACTCTACTAAATTGTGGATGCATATTCAGGATTCTATTCCTAAATGGTCACCAAACTAATGAATAGTAATATTTATTACATTTCAACTTAATGTATTTCTTGTAATACTTATTCCTATTCCCATATAATAATTATTACAGTGTACGAAACGTGCTCATACAACTCACAAACACTCACTCAAAAATCTCATTAAATAACTATAAATTTATTTCCTTCTCTCTTCTCTTTTTCTTTCTCCTTAAATAAAATGGTATACTTTTACAATACAATTATCACTTTAAAAACAGACACACACACACACATATATATCAAACACACAATTTTTTTTTAACATTTTAAAATATGTTATTTGAAATATAATACTAAACACATTTTTTTGCACTTTGAGTACTTTAAAGTTTAAACACATGTTTTTACAACACTTTTTAAATCACATTTTTTGCATTGTGAGTACTTTTTTTTTTAGAGAGTTTTCAACCTATGACGTTCACTTTGATGATAAATCACTTTGATGATAGCTCTTTATCATCAAACCAATATACCAATTAGTTTTTAGTAAGGCAGGGATTGAACCCCATATGTCTTATTCAACTATCAAAAACTTTATTAGTTGAGCTAACCAGAACTCACGCATTGTGAGTACTTTAAACACCTTTTTTACAATACTTTTTAAACTACTTTTTTCACATTATTTTGAACACCAATACTTAAACATAGCTACCAAATGAGCCCTAATACATTTTCTTTTTTCTTTTTCTTTTTTTGATGGGGAGGCCCCTAAGACTCTTGGGTGTTTTGTTTTGTTTTGGGCGGATAAACTTACGACTAAAATCCTCATGAAAGGATTTTCTACCATTAATTTAAATATTTCAGTTCTATAAAAAAAAAAAAAAAAAAAAAAAAAAAAAAAAAAATTCTTTTAGTTATTTCTAATTTTTATCTAATAGCAACGCACGTAGTTTTTATCCCGAAATCCTCTTTACCACTTGTATTGTTTAACTTTATGGATGATTATGTAGCATCGGTCGAGGAAACCCCAGTTTCTTAGAAGTTCTAATTGCTCATCATGATGTACCAGGCTTCATTTAAGTATTTATGAATGATGATGGAGTAATTTCTTATAAATAAATAATAATAAAACTTTAGGCTTCACCATTTACAATACACTGTTTTTTTTTTTTTTTTTAATTTCATTATATTATATAGAAAATAAAAAGAAATATGTAACTGACTTTGATTAATGGAGTACAAAGTGAAACAATTATCCTAAATCTCGAGTAATAAATGAAAAACAAATAAGGGTTTATGACTTGTAATCTAATTCAAGATACTTAAATTTTGTATTATTATTTATATTTCTATAATTGTTTAGTGCTAAAATATTGTTGATAAAAATTTCTAGAAAATCAAATGATCAATAGTTATGTCATCAAGTTATAGTATAAAATGTTTAAATTTCAAGTTATAGTATAAAATTATGTATAAAAAATAAGTTTATAGATCGAATGGTAAATAATATTCGATTGACACAAAATATGACATTTGTATTAAGAACATAAAAATTATTCAATCTAAAAGTTAGATTTTCAAAATATGTAATCATATTAATTTTTTTAGTATAAGTTATAACTATTGACTACAACCAAGTTTTACCCAAACTTCCATAAATATATAGGCTAAAAATATCACATTTTTTAACCGATATTTCCACAAGTTATAAAGTTTAATGAATATTTTGCTTGTGGTACATATATTAGAGTTATAAAGTACTTAATTTACGTTTTAAATTGTCTTATAGTGCTCTTTTTTATTACTATACATATAAGGGACATGGAGTATAAAAATAATTACCGTATTATCCTATTTTTATTTGGGCCCCAAAAAATAATTCTTGACTAGTGTAGTTTTTTAACTTGGGCACTTGCAGGTAAGGAGTAAGGTATAAGTCACTTTAAGGAGCGGCAATATGCGGCTATTGGGAGAACTCGAACCCATAACCTATGATATATTGGTCCAAGACCTTACCACTAGGCCAACCAATATGTTTTTTGCATGTCTCTATTTTATCATGGAAGAAAGAATAAACAAACAAATTCTTTTACATCCTCTATCCAGATTTACAATTATCAACACATTTTTGCAAACATGTGATACGAATTCTTGACATGAACTATATTTTACCGTGTGTTTTTCATTTGTCCCAGTCATACTTAAATAAGAAATGGTACTGGCAGCATTAAAAACTTTCCCTGTCCCCGGCCCTGAGTGCTTTAAAACCTTACTTGTTCAATGATAGATTTAAGTTTAGACTTGAAAGAGTAGAGACGTATATATATAATAAACCACGTATTAATGGTAAGTGTGAATGTTATGAATTGGACCACGTGACGTGGATATGCATGGTCCATCTTAAGTAGGGAAATCTTGTTGAACATGACCCATTCAATTAGAGAGTGCCGAAAGAAGGGAGAAAATAAAAGGAAAGTAATTAAATATGATTTTCAAATGAAGATTTTGTTATCCTCTCATTAATAATTGAAATGCTTTTGGGATTCTTGTCACCAGATTTGGTATGGAAAATCACTGCATACCCTCTAAATCTTAGTCACAGATTTTTATGATTCTTTCATTTGCAAGGATTTTTTTTATTTTTTATTTTTTTTGCTGTGCATTACAAAAAGATCTACTTTCCTCAGTGGATGCCATGTCAATGTACTAACTAGCTAAGATTCTAGATAATATTTTAAAATATATCTCCCAATATTGAAATTGTCGAATTATCAATAGCAAAAAAAAAAAAAAAAAACCGAAGATGAAGGAGAAGAGAAAAATAAGATAATAAAAATAAAAGAAGCATATAAATACTAAATTACCAAATTTAGCAAAAAAGAATACTAAATTGCTAAAATTACTTATAATCCATACCATTTTCCCCCCATCATTTTCCTATTTTTTCAAAAGGTAAAGTTATAGAATATTTCACTAGATACATAAGTTCAAACTCCCCCACTTTCATTATAACTAAAAATTTATAGAATATTCTAAAAATATAATATAATGAATGCATACTTATTATTTATTATGCTGATCATAAAAATTAAATTCATATTGAGACCTATAATTTATGTGAAAAGAGTAATATGCATGTATTGTGTGAGGGGAAGTATGCAAGGATTTTGTTTAAAGAAGAATTTGCAAAGATCATAGTTTGCTGTGCATCGCAAAAAGATTTACTTTTCTGGAGTGGATGCCACGTCAATGTACTAACTGCCTAAGATTCTAGATAAAATTTTAGAATGTGTCCAAACTTTTTTTTTTTTTTTTTTTTTTTTTCTCGAGAATCAGAATATTTCCAAACTAAATGGCAGGGGAAAACCATTATGTTTCCCAAGTCTTCAATAAATTCTTACTTCATCTCACACAATAAATGTCTACTCCTCTTCTCACATAAATGATAGACTTTAATATGAATTTTATTATGAAAAATGCTAACGAATATCCTAAAAGTATTAGTAATCCATTTAAAGAAAGTTTTTATGGAGAAATAAATGGTTTGATAGCTTTTTTTCATTTCCCGTAAAAATTTTGTCAAAACTTTCCTAAAATGGATTGTTAATCAATGCCCTAATGGTACTCGTTAGCGTTATCATTTAATTATTTGGATCCACTAAATAATTAAGGAGTGTGCATTCATTATATTATATTCTTAGAATATTCTATAACGGAAAAGGTTTGGTTTCAACCACCAATTGGAAGATAACATGTGTCTAGTCATGTGCAATATATATGATTCACTTGATTGGTTGAGTTAAATGAGTCATTTGCATTGCACATAACAATGACTAATGTTATTTCTCTATTAGTGGTTCAAGCCCAAAGCTCAAAAAATGTTTGGAGCAAAACTTTGTTGTTCTATAATTTTTTTGATCATTCAATCATTATAATGGGAGTAGGGGGATTTGAACTTATGTTTCCGTTTGAAATAATTTTACCTTCTTTAAAAAAAAAGTAAAAGGAAGGGAAAAAATGGTATGGATCATAAGTAAACATGGCAATTTAGTATTTATATGTATATTCTTTTATTTCCATTATCCCTTTTTTTTTTCTTTTTTTTTTTGATAATGGGGTGGGAGGATTTGAATCCTTACTATTTCTGTGGAAAATTTCGTGAGCTATCAATTGAACTACAAGACTCTTGATTATCCCTCCATAGATTCAAATGGGGTCTAGAAAAATATACACACTTCAAACATGAGCGTTTTCTACCAAATTTTTCTATTTCAATCCATGAATAAAAAGATACAAAAAATTAGTTAAGTGAAGGAATAAAATGTGTTTTCATGACTTTTAATTTTATTTTATTCTGATTATATGCTAATATATAAGACTGTGTAACCTTGGAAAAATCTTAAATCCAAGATAATTTCTTCTCTCAATAACTCATACAGTTTTTTTGATAAAAAATAAATATGATATACAAAGAAAATAATAATAGTCTTTAAATAATATGGCATCTATAAAAAAAAAAAAAAGAAAAAAAGAAAAAATGAATGTACTCAATTTCTATATAAAGTTGTAAGGACTCGATTCGTGATGAATCGTATCGGTGTTGGGCTCGTATGTAAGGAGGTCCATACAATATCATTTGTAGAGCGTGGGTTTGAAAGGCTAGGCCTTGGTCACCAGGCGGTGGGTTTTTCATGGTGTTCATGCATGGTTGAGTTTTCTTCACCCCTGGAGTCTTTCTCCTGGAGGGGGGCTGGGAGGCTCTCGTTTTTGGCCATTTTTCCCAGCCTCTTCTCTAGGTCACTTATTTTCCCTTTTATACTGGCCTGCGTTCGCTGTCCTTCGTCCACGTGTAGGGTTAAACTTTCCAAGACTGATACTTGCCCCATCAGCCCATATCCAAAGTCGTTGCGGGTGGTTGTAAAAGCCAAAGAATGCGACTCTGTCAGGTACAGAGGATTGAATGGCAGTAAGGGCAGTTTTCCCCGGATATTTTAGATTTTCTCTCAAAGTTAGTCCTATACCGTTTTTGTCCCTCTCTTCGGTGGGACTTTGGGTTTGCCGAGGACTGAGCGGTCCTTGGCGGTATCTTAAGACTATCCTATACTCTACATTATTGGCCTTAGGCCATAGTTCTCTTCGGCTTGGGCCTTTGGACTCCCTATGAGTAAACGGGCCCGGCCCATAAGTTATTGGGCCCCACAATAGCCACTCAAAACCCTGTTGTCCGACCTTTGAGTTGGAAATGTGGGTTTTGGTAATACCGAGCCGTTACTATGGCTCATTTAATTTAGCCCTTCATTGATACTGGCGGTTCTCCACCTGCCCAGAAAATATATCGGTTTATAGGGTGTTCCCCTTAATTTACTCTCGACACGCTCCTGCCGTTTGGCTGTCCAAGATGCGCCTTTAATGACTTCCCTTTACGAGACTCATTTACATTTGACGGTTCGTCTGATGAGGTGGGGAAGTAGAACGGACACCTCTTTGTTTTCAGATTCTTTTGGAAACCTGAACGAATTTAATACCGTCTGTTTTGCCCTTCCTATAAGAAAACAAGTAGGAGGCTATCACTTTCGTACAGAGACCCTTTTATCTTTCTGAGATCTGAAACCCTTAGCCTCCCTTAGCGTTTATTTAACCCAACAGTTATACACCAAATCATAATACGTTCACTATAACGAGTGATGACAGAATCATACCCCTCCTCAAAGCATCATGTTCTAATAAAGCTCGAAATGGCTCGGTCAGGGCAAGGATGGCGGAGACTTAAGATTTGTCTTACCTTCCTTTCAGCCAAAATCCGAAGCAGGGGCTCATCACGTCAAACTTTCGACGTGACTGAGTCGAGAACACCCATTATCACCACCCACCGCTCTCTTATGAGCATACCTAATATGGCTCCAGTGGATTAGGAGTCAGGACCGAGGCAGGGACTAAGTGCCCCTGCTTCTTCCTCTCTTCGTTCACTGGCGCCTCCTTCTGCCCCCCTTTCTTAGTCTTCCCAACACCAGATCCATCCTGGTGCTCTCCCTTCTCCCTCTTTTGCTCCTTTTTCTTTCTTTTCATCTCTTCTCTCTTCTTCTCCTCCTTCCTTACTCATATCCTCCATCTTCTTCATTCATCTCCTCCATCTTCTTCCTCTATCTCTTCCATCTTCTTCTACAGAAGGTCCCTTTCTTAATATGGGCACTACTGAAGCAAAATTTGGAAGGACTTCGGAGACGAATTTAACAAGACATCTGGTTGTTTACTTATCTGTATTGTTGAGGTTTTTTTATTTTTTTTTTTATTTTTTTATTTTTTTTATTGTTTCAACAGTTTATCTTTTGTATAGGCTTGTTTAAGCCCCTTTTCGTACGTTGTAATACATCTTCATATTAATAAAAATGGCTATTACTTTAATTTGCATGTTCTATCTCTTTATTTCCGAAATGATGACACAATACGTAGACACATAATTCAGTTAAATACTACCCTGCTCTGTACTTACAAAAATAATCCGACTTAATAATTCTGACTTAAACAAATAATAAACTAAACCTCTTATGAGAGAGGAAAAGAGAAGGCATTATAATGAGCTTAATGAGTCGGCCGGGCACAATACCGCCGATCTTAGAGCACAATACATGGGGTCTTACCCCTTTATCAAAGAAAAAGGCGTTTTTATGAATTTGCAAGTGCTGTTCGGTACAATAATATAGCATTTGAATCAATAACAACCATGGCCGAAGTATTCGCTAAGAAAAAGATATCACCATAACTTTAATAGAATTGCTTGGCACAACAAGGCCGACCCGTGAAAAATAATACTTACCCCAAACTAGCCGAGGTGAGAACCGAAGGCTTGATGCTGGGTAAGAAATAACCATATGAAGACATATCACCCGCCAAATGAACAGCCCCCTTAGGCTACTGAATACTGGGGCGTTCCACCACCTTCCTTACGCTTTTGTTGGCCATAACCTTTTACGGTATTTAAGCCGAGGATTAAGTAGTTTAGTATTTTTATCAAGTAGCCAATCTTACGAAACCCAAACTTTTTCTCATCCAAGTAGTTGGTTTCCCCATAGGCTTGAGTCCGAGGACCATGCAATGCCTTGATTCTGTCCAAAACCTAGTTTTCCACATCCAAGTAGTTAGTTTCCCCATAGGCTTGAGTCCGAGGACCATGCAATGTCTTGGTTCTGTCCAAAACTTAGTTTTCCACATCCAAGTAGTTGGTTTCCCCATAGGCTTGAGTCTGAGGACCATGCAATGCCTTGATTCTGTCCAAAACCTAGTTTTCCACATCTAAGTAGTTGGTTTCTCCATAGGCTTGAGTCCGAGGACCATGCAATGCCTTGGTTCTGTCCAAAACCTAGTTTTCCACATCCAAGTAGTTGGTTTCCCCATAGGCTTGAGTCCGAGGACCATGCAATGCCTTGTTTCTGTCCAAAACCTAGTTTTCCACATCCAAGTAGTTGGTTTCCCCATAGGCTTGAGTCCGAGGACCATGCAATGCCTTAGTTCTATCCAAAACCTAGTTTTCCACATCTAGGTAGTTGGTTTCCCCATAGGCTTGAGTCCGAGGACCATGCAATGCCTTAGTTCTATCCAAAATCTAGTTTTCATCATCCAGGTAGTTGGTTTTCCCATAGGCTTGAGTCCGAGGACCATGCAATGCCTTGGTTCTGTCCAAAACCTAGTTTTCCACATCCAGGTAGTTGGTTTCCCCATAGGCTTGAGTCCAAGGACCATGCAATGCCTTGGTTCTGTCCAAAACCTAGTTTTCCTCATCCAAGTAGTTGGTTTCCCCATAGGCTTGAGTCCGAGGACTATGCAATGCCTTAGTTCTGTCCAAAACCTAGTTTTCCACATCCAGGTAGTTGGTTTCCCCATAGGCTTGAGTCCGAGGACCATGCAATGCCTTGGTTATGTCCAAAACCTAGTTTTCTCTTTGCATGGGACCCTGGCTTTAGAGGAGGTAGCTCCTCAGCCAAGCCCCTAGAGTTATCTAAGCGATTGACGCTAATAAACGTAGCCCCTAGTCAAGAATCATAGACCTTAGCGGAGCTCTACACTAAAACTGTATAACCAGTTGTTAAAAATGGCAAAGGAACTCTCTCAACCTACTGTCTATACCAACACACAAGCCTTCCCACAGACGGCGCCAATTGCAAGGACTCAATTCGTGACGAACCGTATCGGTGTTGGGCTCGTACGTAAGGAGGTCCATACAATATCATTTGTAGAGCGTGGGTTTGAAAGGCTAGGCCTTGGTCACCAGGCGGTGGGTTTTTCATGGTGTTCATGCATGGTTGAGTTTTCTTCACCCCTGGAGTCTTTCTCCTGGAGGGGGGCTGGGAGGCTCTCGTTTTTGGCCATTTTTCCCAGCCTCTTCTCTAGGTCACTTATTTTCCCTTTTATACTGGCCTGCGTTCGCTGTCCTTCGTCCACGTGTAGGGTTAAACTTTCCAAGACTGATACTTGTCCCATCAGCCCATATCCAAAGTCGTTGGGGGTGGTTGTAAAAGCCAAAGAATGCGGCTCTGTCAGGTACAGAGCATTGAATGGCAGTAAGGGCAGCTTTCCCCAGATATTTTAGATTTTCTCTCAAAGTTAGTCCTATACCGTTTTTGCCCCTCTCTTCGGTGGGACTTTGGGTTTGCCGAGGACTGAGCGGTCCTCGGCGGTATCTTAAGACTATCCTATACTCTACATTATTAGCCTTGGGCCATAGCTCCTTCGGCTTGGGCCTTTGGACTCCCTATGAGTAAACGGGCCTGGCCCATAAGCTATTGGGCCCCACAAAAGTCATATTTGGGATGATATCTCCTTCCATTAAATTCTTTGATTCTCTCAAATTTTAGTAAGATATGCAAGTCATGACATTTCTTTAATTTTTTTAAAGCCAAATATCTTACATCTAAATAAAATAATAAGAGTGATCCATATTTAGTTGAATGTATAAAAACAAATAATTAAAAGAAAAAAAAATTTGTTTGATAAAGTTGTTGATAACTTGATATCTTTGGCTTTTATAAGGACCCAACTTTTATAATATGATATATAAAAATTGATATCAACAATTAAAAAGAATTGAAATTTTAGTAGAGAAAAAGTTAATAAGAACAATTAAGTTTTTTTTAATCTAAAAAATTATTATGCAATTTGGTACAACCACTTGGCAATTAAAAAAAATATTCATATATATAAATATATATAAATGGGTTAGGTTCAAGTTACACCTAGTGTAAGGTGTAACTCTAAGCAATGTTATATCACCCAATAACTTGTTATTGAATTAATATTTTGACAATCCAACCATTGAATTACATGTTCTATATGTTCTTAACATGTATAACAATTTTCATATCAATCGGATGCTATTTACCATTTGATCCATAAACTCATCTTTTATGCATTATTTTAAACTACAAAAATTTGAATTTTAACAATTGATTAATGACATGGCTATTAATCTTTGATTACCTTGAAATTTTGAGTGGTATAACATTACTTAGAGTTAGACTAGATGTAACTTGAACCTAACCCTATATATATATATATATATATATATATATATCAATAGCCAAAACTTAGAGAAAATTCAATTAGATTTTAATTTGATTCTCAATTTTGAGCCACGTTTCTCTTTTAGTTTTTAATTTTATGCTAAGTAAATTATTGAGTGTAAAAATCGAAAAGTCTAAATCCAATTAGATTCTAAATTGAATTTCAATTGAAGTCTAATTTCCCACCATGTGTCTATCTAAGTTTTTAATTTTTGTGGCAAGTGAATTATTGGGTGCAAAAACTGAAAAGTCTAAAACCAATTATAATCTAAATCATATATATATATATATATATAATTTGAACCATATAATTGTGATTGTTTTTAATTGTATTCGTACATATGCACCAATGCACGAGGCTACAAACTAATTTCTTTGAAAAAAAGAGAGTATTCACTTGGCACAATCAATTTTTGATCAACTTTTATTATATATTCTTATATAAAAAAAATAAAAATAAAAAAACCCGTTATTATATAGCATATGATATCATTCTAACATAAAGTAGCGAGAATGATACATCTTAAGGATGAGTTGGATAAAAAAAATGAAAAGAAACCAATTCATCTTTAAAGTAAAATTGACAATTCAATTGTCTCTTTATTCGTCGTCTAATTATTGAATTATTAAAAAATTTATAGTTACAAAAATTAGAAGAAAAATAAAAGAATTAACTTTTACCAAGTCAGTTTGAATCTTCTACCCAAAGTCAAAAACGATTCCTTACCGCGGTTTCAAAATTTCTTTATTTCTTTATTCTTAACACAAGTGAAAGAGTCAAACAGATTTTTATTAAAAACAAATATGATTTACGGAAAAAAAAAAATTAAAACGCTTTAAATAATATGGCATACATATAATAATAAAGATGAATGTACTCAATTTCTATACAAATCATATTAACTTGATTAATTAAAATTTTTCATTTTAACCGAAAGTAATGGGAGTTAAGATTTATATCTTAATTGAAAATTCAATTAGAATTAGGGTTTGAATCATCTTCTCATCGTCACTAGAGCGAGTTAACCACATCTAAAGTTAAAAAATATTTTACTTTTGATTGACCTCATAATATTATGTCATATAACTTTTTGTAACCTCTTATTTTAATATATATTTGTAAATTGAATTTAAACTATATTCTATATTTAAATCATAATCTTAGTATATTATATTTCCTTTAAATAATAAAATATATAATTTCATATATATATTTTTTAGAAGAATATAATTTCATATATAACTACAATCATAATAAATTATTAATATTAGAATATATATATATAGTTCTATATACAAACATAATCATAATAAATTTCAATTAATAATTAAAAAAAATTTATATTTAAACCAAAAAATTATATTATGCCAAACTTTTTCGTGTATTGCATGTAAAGCTTGCCTCCAAAACACATTTGGAACCAAATTTGGTCCTAAAAATATAAATATATAGTTTAAAAAACATTGAAAGAAAAAGCAAAGAAGTAGCTTTTACCAATTCAGTTTGAATCTTCTACCCAAAGTCAAAAATAAATATTTTCGATGGTTTCTCACTTTCTTTTCTATTTAACACAAGTCAAAAGTCATCTTATTCATTCAATAAATAAATAAATAATCCTATCAAATATATATAAAAAAATATATATATATATATATATTTATTAATAAAGAAAAAGTACAATGAACTTGAAGAAGGAACCAAATGTCATGGTTCACAGAACTGTGACATTGGTGAACGGTGAGACCATTTTCATACTCAGTGATGCGGTGGTGACATGTGGGTCCCACAAAGAAATAGTGACTGTCCACCATAGAAACATGAGCAGTGAGGACCAACTCAAAATTCCTACGTGTCACCAAACCAACCATACCATAGCCAGACCATTATAGCACCCACACGAACCGCCGAGTTTGCTAAAAAAAAAAACTTCGACAACAACCAAATTGAACTTACTTCCTTCCCCCCTATTTTAAGACCGTATTAATTGTCATCCTTAAGAAGCTCTCTCTCTCTCTCTCTCTCTCTCTCTCTCTCTCAAATAATAATTAAATAAAAGCTTGTTTTAGAAGAAAAGTAAAGTAATCCATTTTTCAAATTATGTTTGTTAGTTTAAATTTAAATAGAATAAATAAAAGGTAAATTGTGAAAATATATTTATTAATACTCAAAGTGTTCTTTTTTTTTTTTTTCTTTTTTTGATAGGACTTAAAGTGTTCTTTAGATGTAGCCAAAATTTGTTTTGTCCCATAACTTAAACTATAAAATAGTATATTAGCAACGTTCCATAACCAAACTGCAAAATTTATTTTCTGTTGTTATTGTTTATTTGTTAGGGTAATAAAATGTAATTTTTTTAAAAAAAAAAATTAAGGCATATGAATTTGAAAGTTTATATATCATATATTTGATACTTCAAAGTTGTTGTTGTTGTTATTGTTGTTGTTGTTGTTGTTTTTTTTTTTTTTTTTTTTTTTTTTTTTTTTAAATTTTTTTTTTTATCATACTATTATCTATTAAGCAATTAAAAGACTTGTTTAAATGTCTTATATTTAGATTAATATTTTAATGACCATTTATTGATAATTTTTATTCTTATTTTTATTTTACTTATTTGAAATATAGTACTTTTAGTCACATTAAAATTTGAAGTTATTTCACAATTACAATTATTGTTCTGAGTCTTAACTCTAAGGGCATGTTTGTGACGTTTGATATACTTAATGAAAATTACGATAAGAATAATAATTTATCATAATAGTAATCTTTAGGGTAAACTATATATTTGGTCTTTATTACATATTTCAATTTGGTCTCTAAATTTTTAATTGTATCAATTTGGTCCCTAAGCTTTTAGTGTCGTGTCAATTTAGTTTCTATCGTTATATCTTGAATGAAAATTAATGACATGACAAATGGCCAAAATAAAATTCTAGTGTATTGTCACATCAACGAAAACTAATTTTTTATTTTGGTCATTAGACGCGTTATCAATTTTCTTCTAAAAAATAACGGTAGGGACTAATTGACACAGTATTGAAAGGTTAGAGATCAAATTGACACAATTAAAAGATTATGGATCAAATTAAAATATGATATATAGAATAGGGACCAAATATGTAATTTATCCTAATCTTTATTATGATCGGAATAGTACATAGAATGGAAATTAATAATGTAGAATAAAAGATGTTATAATGGAATAACTATTCTATTTCTATTAAGAAGTTTAGTTATAATAAAATTAGTTATTACATACGAAAAGTTTGCATTTTTGGAAAAATATAAATTTTGAATTTTGTTACATGTATTAATAAAAAATTATTATAGCTCTTCTAGGTTATTATTTAATTTAAAGATATTCCCTATAATGAAGATGCAATCAAAAGCCTAAAAAATATTTAATTTAACCATTTCCATTTAAAGCTATTACTTTATCCCCAACTTATCCTAACACTAGGCACAAAAAAATAAATTGAATCACATGAAAAAATAAGATGAAGAATTTACATACCCAATATAATAAATAATTCAGATCAATTCTCTTGATTTAGGATAATTTCCACTTACCAAAAAAAAAAAGTGACGAATAACCTTTCCATTTATCAAAAACGGTGACAAGGGGGAATGAATGACAATAGAGGTGCACCAGACTCAGTCCTAACTAATACAATCTTTATATTAATAAATAAAAAATAACTAATACAATCTTTATATTTCCCAAAAAAAAAGGAAAAAAAAATAGAAAACGCCAAAAGGACTTTCTCTCTCTCTCTGTTTCCCTGTTTTTCTCTCTCTCTCTAGGCTCTGTGGCCGATTGGGTCAAAACAGAGCCAAAAGATTATAAGATTTTTTTTTAAAAAAAAAAAAAAAAATTAAAGAAAAAAGAGAGAAAAGAAGGAAGGAAGAAAGTGGGAGAAAGAGAAACTGAGGGAAAGAGTGGAAAACAAATATATCTCAATATTCAAAGGGAAAGTGGTTTTGGTTTTTGGAAAACGAAATTCCCTTGGCTTTTTTGCAGCACCTGGTATTTGGTTGAAGAAGCAATCAAAAACAGATAGTTCTCTGTAGTAATCCATTGTATTACCTGACTGATTGTTGTTATTTTTATTTTTATTTTTTAATTTTCACCTTGAACGGCGTCGGGTTTTTTCTTTTTCTCGAGAAAAATCCGGTGATATTCCGGGAAAGTTCTAGCTAAACCCATCAGAATAATCTGGGACAAAACAACGTTCTTTGTTTTTGTCGGATATTGGTTGTTGTTGTTGTTGCCGATTGCTCTGTTCTCGATCATATCCAAAACCTCCTGTCCTTTACGTAATCCATTGGTAAATCACCATAACTTTCATCAACGTTTTGAGGTTGGAAAAAAACTGATTAAAAAATCCAAATCCACAATTGAAATTCTAGCAAAGATTGATTTTTTGGGTTCTGGGTATTCACTGAATTTCCATAATTGTCGTCTTTCCGTTTCTGGGTCGTATAAAAAATCACCAATAATTCATTGTTTCGTATCTGGGTATATCGGAAAGCACATGAAAATAGGATTTTGATTTCTGGGTATTTGCTAAAATCCGGTTTTTTGGATCTAGAATACCCGGGAATTCAATGATGGCGAAGAAATCAGGGTCATTGGATTACTGGAGGAATTACTTTAGAACAGCGAACTCAGACATTTTCGAGATAATCGACCATGCGATTATGGTGGCGGCTTCGGATTGTCCTAAGGAGTTCAAATTGAGGAGGGATCGAATAGCTGAGAGGCTTTTCTCTTGTAAATTTTCTCGGTGTTTGGGTTGTGATAGGGTGGAGTTGTCTGTGCCTTGTGGTGGTAGTGAAGAAGATGAGACAGAAGAAGAAGATGACAGTGATGGAGGTTGTAAGAGTAGTGGTTTTGAAAGAGGTGGGTGTGAATTTGAGCCAGGTGGGAGTAAGGAGAGCAAGAATAGCAATACTGTTGATCACGGAGAGATGAACGTGAACCAGGTTAGCAATTATAGCTATGGAGAAGCTGAGGCATTGACTGATGAGATTGAAGAACAGTCTCAGATTGTTGGGGAGGTCTTGAGGATCAAAGAGATTCTTTATAACAGTGAAGACGAGGTATGTTTTTTCAGAAATTCAGTTCAAAATAGTCTCTTTATCTTGTTCTCAATTTGCATTTTGTCGTGTTTGTTGATGATGAATTAGATTATTGAATTCTATAGTACTATAGATTGTTGAGATGGGTTTTGATTTTAGTTTGATTACTCTGCTGATAATCCTTTTTTAGGTTTTTGAGTTTTCTGGTTTCTAATTTGTGGTGCTTTGGTTAATGTGGTGACAGTCTGATTCAGTGTTGCTTGAGTCGTTGAGGAAGCTTCAGTTGATGATTCTGACTGTGGATACTCTGAAGGTTTGATTTGAATCTTTCCTTTAGTAATTGAATTGGTTTTGCCATTCTCCTTGACAGCAGTAGCTGTCCTTTGGCTGCTCTTGTTTCCAAAAAAGGTTTTGATGAGTATTGGATTGAAAGAGTTTTTCTTTGCCAGGCAACTGAGATTGGAAAGGCTGTCAATAGGCTTCGGAAGCATGCATCAAAGGAGATTCGCCACCTTGCCCGGACTCTTATCGAGTACGGAAATATATTCTCTGGCTTATTGCAGCTTATATATGCCATTTATGTTTATTGGCATGAAATTAAGTGTTTAATCATGGCCTTTTGGGTTAACATCTGCGTGTCAATCTATTTGCTTCCTCTATGGACTTCTTATCTGCCATCAATTGTAGCATTAAGCAGTGTTTATTATCACAAATTTTCTATTGGGTGCATTAATAAGCAAAGTGCTGATTTGGTAATATAAATTCGTCACTTGCCAAACTAAGTTCTGAGCTTACCGGTGTCAATTGGAGCTCACTGCTTACAATTCCATTATGTCGTTTATGGACTGAGAATGAAGTATGAGATCATCGCATGCCAAATTCCGTTATGCATTTTTTTTGTCATGTTTATGAAATCACCTTCCATTCTTATCTTTATTGACATAAATCAACAACACACTGGTAATTAGCCTTGTGTTTTTTTTTCATTGGGCATTAATTATCATTGCTTATTTCTTCATCCGCTTTATCCGCAGAGCAGTTTGGATGGTCTTTTCGGTACTTTAATTTATATGGTGCATTAATAATGACAATTAAATATTTATTATCTTGATTTTGTTGATTTCAGAGGTTGGAAGGACATGGTAGACGAGTGGGTCAATGCTACACAGGCTATTGCAGGTATGAACTTGATTTTCACTTTTTTGTAATAACTAGAGATGTATTTGTTGTTCTTTCAATTCTTTATTCAATCTGATTTTGGGAACTGATTTTATTCATGAAGTTGTCGGTTCAGAAGGTACCCCGGATTCTGTAAACCCATCTGTTGTTGATGAAGAAGAAGAAGAAGAAGAAGAAGAAGGGCTTCCATCTCCTCCTCTAGATGATTTCTTTGCCACTCAACCCACTTCAATGGAGCTCTCACAGGTACATTTTATTGGTTTAAATTTATTGGGTAAAGTAATCTTCTTCAGGTGGTAGTATTTATGGAACTGACTGGATTCTGCTTGTTTGGGTGACCCATAACTGCGTCATGTGAAGTTCTTTGATGGCATGGATGATGATGGAAGTGAGTTGAATTCACAATCTCTTATGCTTATCTTAAATAGCTTTTGCTATTCAGTTCTTTATTTGAATTCCCCACTTATTAGATTCATGATTATGAATGGGGAATGTTGTTTCAGATCCTCGAAACAATGGGGAATTCAGCAAGAACCGTGATTATGGAAGAAAACCATCACAAGAGAGTCAAAATAATATGAGGCGGAAACAGCAGACAATCAATGCGGCAAATGTGCTGATCAAGGACAACAAGAGTCATCAAGTGAGGAAACAGGAACTTGTTGTGAGGCCAAATATGCCGTCAAACACCAATTCTGGGCCTGGAAGACCTCTCAAACCAAGTTCAGAGCAAAAGGTCAATAATGATGCGAAGTCCCAGCAAAAATCTAATAAGGCTTCCATCCAGAAGAGGCCAGTCACTGTCGAGCAAGATGTAAGTAAAAATCTCTTGTAGGTTCAAATTTGTAACTTTTCGAGTATTTTCTGATCGCTATTTTTTATTCAACTAGAAATTCAAGTGTTCGGATGAGGTTGCAGTCCAAGTGAAACTCGAAGCTACAAAGAGGAAACTTCAGGAGCGTTATCAACAAGCTGAGAATGGTATATAAGAATAATTTTCATATTAGTTAGTTTGATCCAGTTGATTTTAATTGTACTCCAAGTTAATATTATAACACCCTAAAATTAGAACATGATTACTTTAACAATTGAATATATTTTTACCTATTTATCAGATGAAATTTTAGAGTTTTGAACAAATCTGATGAATCTATAATTTACTTTTGTTCAACAGCTAAGAGACAGCGGACGATACAGGTTATGGAGTTGCATGATCTCCCTAAGCAGGGGCTTGGCCATAGAAATCCTCATATGAAACCTGGGAACCATAACCGGCAATGGGCACATGGGCGACGATAGGATTTTTTTTATTCAGGATGGAACTAGCCTTTTCAAGTTTCTTCCATTGTA
The DNA here is from genome assembly GCF_001633185.2 of Quercus lobata. Taxonomy (NCBI): domain Eukaryota; kingdom Viridiplantae; phylum Streptophyta; class Magnoliopsida; order Fagales; family Fagaceae; genus Quercus; species Quercus lobata. The sequence goes on from NC_044910.1 coordinate 12,379,975, forward strand.
AAGTCAATGGAAGAACACCAGTGACTCTCTGGCATACTGTGGCTTGACCTACTTGAGCAATATCAAAATCATTCTCCATTTCTGCTGGAGCAGTCTATTCTGGTTCATAGGGAAACCAACTCTTGATAACTTTTTTCCTAAATTGAGTACATTGAGAATAGAGAATTCTGTTGATCGAAATTGGCAGTCAGGTTTTAGTTTACGAAGTCTGTACTTTGTCCTGAGATAAATTTCTGTAGAGTATCTTGATCTGCACCTACTCATTTGATTGGCTACCTGTCAACATTCTTTTCCTCATATTAGTAAAGCTTGCACAGACAGAATAAGTGCATTTTCATAAACTCATAACCATATGTTAACTTGTTGGTTTGAATTAATGTATAAAGAGGGCAGATGCTAATGCAGGAAGTTTGCCCTAATTTTTATAGAATCACATTTGGTAATTACTTTTAGTTTTGGATCAAGGGATTTTCTTGAACAAGCATGTATATGTTGGTCTTTTTACCCCCATTAAATTATGAAGGGAGAAAGGTACCTTGAAATAATTTGAAAGGAAATTGCTAATAGTAATAGATACAAAATAATTAGGGGGAATGTTTTTGGAAATGGCCTCAAGATGCTGGCTAGGAGTTGATAGGTAGTGATTGAGTTATATTTATCTCATTATTTCTAGTATATTTGGCAACCACCAAAAAAAAAAAAAAATAATAATAATAATTTGATAGTTGTGGGGAGGGGATATCAACTTTGGACATCTCTTTTTGAAATATTAAAAAGTGTCAGTTGAGTTACAAGATTCTTGATTTCATTAACGCTGAGTTGTCTAAGTTGATTGAAATCAAAGGGATGCCCTACCTAACATATAATAATATATATGTGTCACGTAGAAAAGGCTAATGAAATAGATGTAATAATATATACGTCTCACATAGAAAAGGCTGATGAAATGGATCGTGGCAAAGCTATAAGAGGTTATTTGGTATCTTTAATTTAGTATGAGACACATCCATATTGCTATCCAAGGTACTAAAGGAATACTACTACTATAAGATTTGTTATCCAAGGTACTAAAAGAATAAACTATAAGATTTGTTTAAGTAGAACAATTTGGAAGATGCCAGAAATTGGTGTTCTTCCAAAGGATATCGTTATAAATGGTGAGTCATGGAACACAAATGAAATTACATTGTCAACTAAAGATGTCACTTTCACCATTTTGATGAGTGACCATCATTACCATATTAAAATTTCAAAATGATACGATCACCTTCATCTAGGGCCTTGAAGTTCTATATGGATAGAGTTTTCCTATAATGAAAAAAAAAAAACAAAAAACAAAAAACAAAAAACAAAACAAAAAGTCTCCTACAAAAGATTGCAATTTTTGTTGGTCATACAATTTTAGAAAATTACACTGCAATGAAGTGCCTACCGTAGAAATGTTTGTGTCCATATATATATATATATATATATATATATATATATATCATAAAAATCTTATGCTGTCTTTCAAGCTTATAGTGATTCTTTTCCTGAGAAAGGCTTTTTCATATTATCCAAACAATGACCTCGTTAGTGCTTGCGGCCAACATTTTAGAACTTGATAGAAGTGTCGTGTATTCCACTATTGTCATTTGGCCACCAGAAAAGAGAAATGATCTAGATAGGAATGCTTATCCTACAACACACATATGCATATTTATTTATTTATTTTATTAAAAGAGAGAGAGAGAACAGGAATTATAGAGGTATACATTGCCCATGTCAATTGTCATAAACCCATACCTTTGTTATTAAAGATTCCTATAATATCAGAAACATTTTCTTCTTTTCTGAAATTTTCTAACCTATAACCCTATATACTCTCTGGTCCTTTATAAATTATAAGGTATACCCAACTTGAATTTTAGATTCTGAATTTTCCTTGAAATGAAACATAATCCTAGTTTTTTTATAAAGAAAATAAAATTAGTAGAATAATAATCCATTTATATTTTTATTAATAGGATCCTTTAAAAGTGAAATTTTAAAAAAAGAAATTGAAGAAAATTTGTGTTCTTCTTTCCCCCCCTAAATCCAAAGAACGAATATTTTACCTTAAATTAGATATTAGTGCTTATTTGAGAAAAATTATTTCATTGGTTTATTGGGTTTAAAACATAAGCTAGCAAAAGTATAACTACACCTAAAAATAAGTGAGATTTAAAAATTGGTAAATAAGTTAAATAATTAAGTTGTGTTTGACAGTTAATGTTATTAAATAAGGTTGAGTTATCTTATTTATGAGAATTGAAGATATTTATTTTAAACAAAAATAAACATAATTACCATTAGCATTGGAGCAACAATGCACATCCAATAATTACATCATTGTCAGGTTAGAAATTGTTAGATCTTGAAGAGTTGTACTGCAAATATATATATAGTGGTACATAATTACATGTACATTTTTGTTAGGTGCTAAAGCAAATATATATTATATACTAGTTAAGTTGGCCAATTGGCAAAGATTTGTATTGAACGGTCCATGATGAATAAGCAAACTTTTTGTTTATTCTATCCCTTTGTAAGAAAAACTTTATATTACAGAAAGTGTTTTATTCTTCTTCTATCGATCTCAAAAAAGAAAGCGTTTTATTCTGGGCGGTTGATTCCTAGAAGGGTCAAAATAGGAGTGAGTATAAAACACACGTGAAAATCAGAGCTCCATTTGTCGGCTTGAATTAAATTCTTTATTATTATTGCACCCCACTTTTTTTTTTTTTTTGCACCCCACTTTGACCATCTTTCTAATCCCTCTGAAATATTATTCCAAGTTCACACATTGCTTGTCTTACAAATTTATTTAAAAAAAAAAAAAAAACTAATTTAATTAAATGCAGCAATTGATAGAATATTTTGTCGACGTTGGAGCCAGTAGCACCGTGTAACACATTGTCGTACATTCAACGTGTAACACGTTATTGTAGCTGGCTTTGAAAGTGAGTTGTTCTCTAATGGAAATTACTTACAGAGACAAAATAAAATATACCCTATATATACAGGTGGGATTACGTATTAAGATGGGAAGTAGTTAGCTAGGGAAAATTCCACGCTCCTAAGTTAACGCCCATTCATATCCTTGTGCAATTGGATCAGCATTTATGACTCACTGCTTTTCTTGCTTCCACTCTCAAACCTAGTAGGTAAGATGCGAGTCCAAATCTTTTGTTTTATTAATTGTGTTCCACTTCATGCTCTACTAATAAAACTTGAATAGTTGGCCTCTCCCATTAAGTGACATAACCCCTGACGTTAACGTTAAAATCAGAAGATTTGGAACACAATTGATGAGACAGAATATTTGGACTTGTAAGATACTACTACGGTGATATCTAGATAAAAAAAATCGTTTTGGTCAGTGGTGGCTTATTTATTGCTTAGAATGTTCATATGAGTACATCCTAACTTGCAAAAAAAAAAAAAAAAATTCCAATGGGCAATTGCAGCAACACTACTCTTCTCGACAGCTCGACTCACAGCCACAACATGTATTATCCATTGCTCTCTCTCTCTCTTTTTCCTTTCTCTGTCATATCATTTTAGACTATCTCACACTTTAATACTCTCATTTCAGTATTCTCAGTTCTCACTTTATCTTACTTTTTCATTTTATTAGTTTTAATTTAACCTCATTTTCCCTTTGGCCAACTCCTAAGTTTTTATTAGTGCTTTTATATACCCTAAAAAAATTCTCTGAGAACCTCCACCGGTTCTAGTTGCCCTTTCCTACCATTTTTCTCTTATAAAAAACAAACAAACAAAAAGGATCAGGTATTTAAATATATGAACAACGAAGCTTTTACGCTATTTAATTAGTTTTGCTTGACATTTACATATATGTTACAAATTTCTTATTAAAGCACGTAAAACCACAGTTGTACTCGTATGTATTTAACATATAGAATATGCATAAAATCATTTTAAAATAAATTTTATATATAATTATGTTTGTGTTAAATTGTTAATTAATTGAATCACATTAATCTATCTAAAATATTAATATCACATGCAACACAGAACTTTCCATTACAAAAATAACTTGCATTACACACAACAGTGATGACCAATGACCATGCGACCCATGCTACTTAAACTTTTTGCATTTTAACAGGCAAGGACAAGATGATTAGTGATATTGTTTTAGTTTAGGATACATGCACTTGTGCTACAGAAAACTCTGTATATTCGACTAAAAAGTTGACTTATAGAGCATTAATTTCATGAAGTTAACAAATAAATACTATAGGAAACTCAATGTTCTTTTTAATTAGGATGTCCCTATGTAACCCAAATTGAATTTAATAGAGAAAATTGAATTCCATAGAGAGAATTTATGTCAAAAGGGACATGGACAATTTCATCTTCTTCCTTCTAATTGTAACTTAAATTCCGTTTGTTTTGAAGTAAAATATTTTTCTATTTTCAAGTATTTGTTTGCATGTAAAATAAGATCAAATTTGTCAAATAATTTTCATTGATCATAAAATTCTTTTTTTAAAAAGTTGTAAAAAATTTTATTTTTAAAAACTTGGTAAAAAATATATTATAAAAACAAATAGTGACACTTCTCTCCCGCCAGTTTTGTGCACTAGGTAGCCAATGTCGCAATCTAGTCACTAGAGACAACAATTTTGACAGTCTGGATATTGGAGCTACAGCCCCGCCAGTCTAACAATTGGGCTCGAAAAATTTTAGGTGTCACGTAAAACATTTGATAATATTTGACTTCAAAAACAAATGGAGGTTAAATTATGAGAAAACATTTTCAATAGTCTATTTTTAACCTTTTTCATATTCTGTATTCATTAATACCTAAACTATTTTGAGACTGGGAAAGGTTTTGGGTATTTTTTTTATTTTTGATAACCACCACAAGACCTAAACCCACCCTACCTTTAAATTGTACTTTTTCATGAAGTTGAGCTCAGCCATGGCGTCCTTTCCTACGCACCGTTTTGTCTCACAGCTCTATTCTATTCTATTCTGTGCAGGACCCACACGTTTTTGTTCCATGTGCAAACCATGCACATTTTTGTGGCCTACCCTTCTTGACTGTACAACAAAATTCAGGACCATTTTAGTTTTTACTTAGTTTTTTTTTTTTGCAAGTCTTCTTTTAAATTCAATTTGGTATTTTCAAAGCAAGGTGTTTGTGTTGGAGACTTGGAGTATGAAACTCTCAAATTTTCTGGATAAGGTTGGACACAACACAACACACAGCATCATTGCCGTGCACAACAGGAAATTGTCTTGGTGAGATTTTACTTTTTTAGTCTTTGTGGTTGAAATTAAAATAGGATATTAAGTTGACAATTTCTAATTAGAGCTGTTTTCTTTCGTTACTTCAAAGTTTATCCAGTGACGCAGCGAAATTTTAGTTTCAATTATCTATTTAAAGTAATCAAATTGGTGGTGCCATCACTTTATTGCGGCAAAATGGGACCAAGATGGCAAGATATAGTGATAGTGATGAGTGATTGATTGTCCGTTCGGTAAACTTTTGACAAACCAGACATAAACAGCTACCCCATATGCACCTATGACATTAGCAATTACGTATTATATATGAGAGATGATCAAGTTTTATTTTATTATGTAACTTTAAATTATAATAATTTGTTTCTCAAAAGAAATATTTATTTATTTTATTGAATTAATATTTAAAAATTGTAAAAATGATATATTCTTTATGTTTTTAACACACGACTTTTTTTTTTCAATTTGATAGTTATTTACTATTTGATCTATATATTCATATTTTATGCTTATTTTAAAATATAAAAAATTTAAATTTTAATATGTTATAGATGAAATATTTATTGATTTGATTATCTTGAAATTTTGCAAGTTTGGAAGTAGGGATGGCAATTTTTCCCCGCCCCACTTAACCCGCCCCTCTCCGCTTCGTCCCGTGCGGGTTTTCTCCGCCCCGCAAAGGTGGTGGGGTGGGGATGAGGCAAGATTTTAGCCCCGCAGCACGGGGCGGGGCGGGGATGGGTTTAAACTTTTTAGACCCATCCCGCCCCGGCCCGCGTTGCTAAGGGTTATAATTGTAAATTTTTTATACCTTAAAACCCCACTATTTAAATAAACATATCAATATTAGCTTATTTTATTCTACCCAATGTGGTTCTTTGCCTTTTATTTTGTTATGTATTATACTATGAGATTTTTTTTTTTTTATTTTATATGATTGTCTTGTTAAACACTTGGATATATTATTCAATTTTTTTCTAAAAATTGATTTGATTTGATGGGATAAATTTAGTTGCAATTTTAAGTATATTTTTATTAATGAAATAGGTTTCATTAAAAAAATTGTACTAGTTGTAGAGCAAATTAACAAAAAGTAGAGTTTTACGGAGTGGGGCGGGGCTTCGCGGGGCCCCAAAGGGCGGGGATGGGGTTAGAGAGTTTTCCCCGCCATACGGGACGAGGCGAGGATGGGGTAAAACAAAACCATACGGGGCAGGGACGAAGACCTCATCCTTCGGCCCTGCCTTGCCCCATTGCCATCCCTATTTGGAAGGTAGAGGAAGAAAATGTAATACAACAATACATTTATAAAAACTAAAACCTCACATACAATAAAAGTTTTGAGAGGTGTAATATACATATTCATTTTTTTAGAAATAGACACACACAAGAGATGTAATATTATTAAAGTTACTTCTGGTGTAATTTTTCAACTCAATCCATAATACATATATTTGGTAAAATATTAAATACTACAAGGATGCAACACTTCGTTAGTTTATGGGATAGTCAAAATTATGTTGATTATTTTTTTTAAGCTTCTCAAGGTTAGGAGTGTTCACAATGCAGTTCAATACAATTTTGATCCATTTTTATCACCACACTATACGGTTTGGTTTAGCCAAAACCATTACCGCACAACATCTCAATTTTACGGTCATATGTACTGTGCGATATGATTCGATACAGTATTAGTGTATAATAGTGTGATTTGGTCGGTTTTGGGCTAGAACATTTTTCAAAATTTTGGGCTCATTAAGAGTAGCTTAGCAAGTTTTTAGGTGTGAAATGACTCATCTTTTATATTTAAAGACACCCTTAATCAACACTTGCTAGGCTGGTTTAGGCTAGCCCAAAGCTTTGTTTTTTTTTTTTTTTTTTTTTTTTCCCTGTAAAATAATGGTGCTTAACAATAACATGACACGAACACACAGTTAGTGACTTAAAAAAAAAAAATTGTAAGACAAAACAATTATTACAAACACTAATTATTAGTTTACTATTAATAACCATGAGAATATAATAGTAACTTTCAACAAAAAAAAATCCATGAGTTTTCACTAATGACCATGATAGTAAACATATTTAACTTGTGCAACAAAAAAAGTAACACAAATATATACCCATAAAAAAACCATGACAAATTGACAGTAAACTAAAAGTATCACAAATATATACAAAAATAAATTAAAAAAAATTCATGACAATAAACTATACGCAATTATACTTGTTAAACAAATATAACATATAACTAGGGGCAGAGGGACATATAGTCTTGGGGGCCATGCCCCCCCCCCCCCCCCCCCCCCCCCCCCCCCCAAAAAAAAAAAAAAAAAATTGAAACCCTAATAGTATTATATAAAAATAAATTGTGCTCCTACAAAATGTAATGATTGGCCCCTCCAAAATTTTTTACAGAGGCAAGATTACTCTTAACTTAGTTTAAATCATATCATACTAAAAGAAAAGATAACCAAGTGGTCCACATACTTGCATTACATGCAAAAAAAAAAAAAAAAAAAAAAAAAAAAAAAAATTGGAGTTTTCTAAACTATTGGATAGAAGACAGTCCCTAGTTTTAGAGTTCCAATTAACTATGGATGTTCATCATCTTCACAGTTCATACTCATTTTTTACAGTTGTTTTACTTTGTTTTCGAATAATGAAAACTTATGACTTTCCTTTAAAAATGTCACAAATGTCAGTCCAATGTTAGTTTTTATGTTTTTTCCCTTTAAAATCTAACAATGACTGCATTTAGCTATTTAAAATCCCAATATTTAATTAGTTTCTCAAGTGTACACCCAAACAAAACACACACTTTTACCAAAACCAAATAAATCCCTAGCCTCCAGGTGCCTTTCTTTTTATTTTTTCTAAGAATACAAATTGTTTACAATTGTGAAATGCAATGTGCGTTGCTCGAATTGGTATGCTTTTCTTTTTCATTCTTGGTCTTCAAATTTAATTTATTTATTTTTCCCATCATTATCACCACAATCATCAATTTTTTCACAAAATTTGATCTTTTTCTCATATTACCAATTTGTTTTCCTCGTAGTTATATTTTTTTTCTCACATTATCATCATAGTTATAGTTATATTTCCATAATAAAATATGGTTATTAGTTATGAGTTATGACTAACCTATAAATACATTATTCGACGGCCCCAAATAAAAAATCCTAGTCACGCCCCTGCATATAACACAAAAATACTTAACAAGTAACAACCATAAGGTCTATAACAATATACTACATACACTACTAACCTACTAGTTTCAAGTTTCAATTATCACAAGTTCACAACCACAATAGAAACAAGTTTGAAGTAAGCATGAAAAACAAGTATTAAATTACAAACCCAAGTTCATTTCCTTAAGTTTTTAACTTGCTAAAACAGTGAAACGCATGGCATACTTCATATGATATATATATATATATATATATATAGGTGTGTGTGTGTTGAGGGGGTTACAGTGCGGTTCGGTTTTTTTAACAAAGAACTATACACCGCATTGCACCATGCAATATGGCGGTTTTTTCACCGCCACTTGTAGTGCAGTGTGGTTGCTCCATTTTTGGGGTGATTTTGGTTGATTTAAATACGGTTGTGTGGTTTAAACGGTTTGGTAAACACCCCTACCCAAGAAAACCCTTTTTTTTTTTAATCTTTTGATCGGCCTTTCTTATCTATTATATATATATCCATGTTGTCCTAAAATCCGTGTTGGTCATTTTAGATGCCACTGCACTATAATAACATTACTAGACTAGTAGATACTCTCAAATCTCAATAAAGCATTTCAATTGCATACAACGGTTTCTCCGTAAACAATTCTTTCATAGCAACTTCTGCAATGATACAGCATCCCCAAAGTGATAAGTCTTTTGCTAGTTGCTACCGTGTTCTTCCAAGCGCAAAGTCAAAATGTATTTAATTTAATGTTTTTTTTTTTTTTTTTGAGAATGTATTTAATTTAATGTTCTATATATATATAAGCTTTTCAAATATAATATAAAGTATATATAAATATGGAGCAAAACACACCTAATCTTCTCCATAGTTTGTTGGTTGAAAGGGATAGATTCGTGTTTTTGGCTTTTTAAGATTCACATGCAAGTCACGACAGTTAACTTTAATTACTCCTTAATTAGTTGGATGAACTTTAATTAATCCTTAATTAGTTGGATGATATGGTGCATTGGCATAATTGTTATAAATTAGGATGTTAATTACAATTTTAAAATTTTGGGGAGCAAAAGTGCAAAAACTCCCATAATTTAGGGTGATTATCCTCTATTAACGCATTTTTATGACATTCTTGAATTTGGGAAAGTGTTAAATCTACTATCAAAATCATAGGAAACACAATACTACAATTATTGGTATTAAGAAAATGATAGGTTCACACCATTTTTTTTTCTGGTTTATGGATTCTACCTGTCTGATCACTTAATAAAGTGGAAGAAACCAAAATATGTTCAGAAATAACGTCACTCCTTAGATCATATCTATAGCTAGATTTACAGTAGAACTAAAATAAATTAAAAAAAAATTTGTCATATTGGGTGTCCTTACTGATTGTCCCTTCAGCCAATTCTAGTATAATTGCTTTTTTATGTTTCAGATGAGGTTGTTGTTGTTAATTAACAAATAGGAGATTTAAGAAGAGATTTAGATTCTCTAAAGAGAGTCAAATACTAACCAATAAATCAATTGAACAACATATATAAATTGTTAGTATTAGGTCACAAGTGGCTAAGATGGTTAAAGAAAGAAAAAGTAGAAAGGGTTGAGAGAAAGGAAAGGAACAAAGAAAATGAATGGTGGGAAGGTAAGCCATGCCTTCTCACCAACCTCTATTGATATCATTAAATTTTTGTGATCCGATTTTATATATTAATACAGGATGGGCATGAATCCATATGATGGTCAAAACGCAGGTCATGTCTTCAAATCATTCTTTTAACTTTTAAGGACTTTAACTGTTGTGATTTGCCTTCATCAGCGTTCAACAATTGAGTTTTTCTTTTTTTATTATTGAGGTGATAAGTCATGAATGATAAATAATAAAATGATGTCGCATCCTAAATACTTTATATATAGAGATGTGTCAATTAAATTACAAGACTCTTGATATGTCAATTAAGCTAGTAAGAGCATTAGTATTGGTGGAGGCAAATAAGTAAAATGCTAAATTTCGCAACTAAATATAATAGAAGTAGAAAAAAAGTGTGTTGCATCAGTGGAGCAAAAGCCATAGCCAAGATTGTTATAAAAATAAAAAAAAATAAAAAATAAAAAAAACTATTTTTTATTAAAAAATATATTATTTTATTGTGTTGGTGGCAGTGGTTGTTGTTTATTGTAGTTTATTGTAGTAGATATATTATTTTATTGTGTTATTTATATTATTTTATTGTGTTAAATGCTAAAATAAAACTACTGATATTATGTGTTTTGTAAAGTGAAGTGGTAAAAATAGATAAAATAGCTTTTTGTAGTGCTAAATTACTAAATTTTTTGCACCACATCCTCTAACACATACATGCATCTATAGATTATACACCATCAGTTAAAAACATTAATGATCCTCATTATGACATTAAAAAAAAGGGCCCAACAAGGAAACAATCTACGCAACTTTTGAAGGGAACCAACTCAAGAGAAAAATTTATGCAATTCTTAAGTGAAGTATATATTCTATTTGAAAAATAGAGAAATTCTATTTGAACTTGGAAGTACAAGGGTGTACTAGACTCTCACCCATTTTATCTTTTACCCATGTTTGCTTAAAATGTGAGCCATTAACACACAAAAACAAACTTGTTGCCCCTCTTCATGGGTGTCTTCCTTCTCTTGCTTCGTCAAGTAGTTTGGACATTTGGAGTCAGATTTCCTTGTGTTGTGGTTCGGTGTCCTCGAATCTGAAAGTTGGATCACTAAATCCCAAAAAAAAACAAAACAAAGAGAGCAAATTGTGGGTCTCGGTTTATTTATTTATGAATTTAGTGTCAAAGACTGAAGAGATTCGGACTTTTGGCTTGAGCGTGACAACCCAAATCAAATTGCTCAAGTTTGGAATATGTGGAACCACATTCTTAAAAGTAATTTATCTTCTTTTTTTTTTTTTTTTTTTTTTTTGAGGGTGAAAAGTAATTTACCTTTATATCACATAAAGCATCAAAGTGACAAAATCCAAAAGATTTCCTCTTTGTTGTCACATATACATACACCATATTGTATTTTGGACCTTCTGATTTGTTTTCCTACTTTAAAGGGTCAAAAGGTAGGGTGAGAAATGCCATTCCCACTCTCTCTCTCTCTCTCTCTCTCTCAAAGGAAAAGAGAAAGTCTCTTTGCAAATTGCAACCCATTTGGTCATTATTTCGATCTTGAATAAAATTGTCATAGGATAAAGGGACCTAATATATTCTTATCCTATTCCTATGACATATTATGAAAACCAATACAGCAAGATCAATGCATGTTTCGAGTTTCAGTTAGGCAAGAATAGTCCACCTTAACACTCAAGTCAGAACTTACGCAATGAGAGAATATGCTGAATAAAAATAAAAAATAAAAAGAATTGTTTGTGTGTTCTTCTTGCCATTTGGACACTAATAAATTGGATGAGAATCATCTTTCTGAATTGATAACTTTTCATTTTCGTTGCTTTGTTGGGGGGTTAATGTTACCTAAAATGCACAACAACAGCAACCACTATAGTGCTTGATAGGCTTGAAGGGCCGACTCTACAAGCTATCTAATTTGGGGCCCATCAGCCCATATGATTCACATTGTAGTTTGTTGGTCCATCATGGTCCTGGTGTGAAATTATTTATTGAAAAAGAAAAACAGAAGAAGAAAAGAAAACGACATGACGTTTTTATTTATCATTTTCTTGGTTGTCAAAGTCAAGCGGAAATCTCTCGCCTATGTTTCTTATAAGGGAAAGGCAAAAGTCAACTTTTCAATCCCATCTTTAGCTGTAGTCGGAACCGTAAATTCAGCCTTCCTCACAAGCAAGGATTCCCTCATGTGAAAGGAGACTTGTTTATTTTAAGATATGTGTAAGTATTGTGTCCGTTTCAATACTCAAAATCACTAGAGGAAAGCCAAACACTTCCTCACATTGTCCACGTAAATATAAATGGATTCTAAAATAATAGGATTATATGTTCTTTCCCTTTCTTCTCATTTTTGTTAGGTTCAATTACAATAATATTTGTAACTTTGATGCGTTTTAATTTCAGTTCTAATTGGGGATGGTAAAAACAACTTGTCCTACATGACCTGATACCACCCCAAAGAGAAGATGTGATGTGGACGGAGCACCCATGATCCAACCCCACCCTGCTACATTGTCATTTCTAATCCTATTTTTTCATTGAATTTGTCTTCTATGTTCAATACTGTCTTTTCATCTACTTCTGAACAGTCAATAGAGTTGCCACTAAAGTCCCAAAAATGATGTAATTTTTTTTTCTCTTTTCTCTAAGCTTTTTTTTAGTAACGCATACATACATACATACATATATATATATATATATATGCGTGGTCTTTTTAGAATCACCCATTGGATTAGATTGGTAAGCGGTCCCCTTTTTATGTTTGATGAAGATCCTAATGATTATCCTCTTACAATAACTCATGGTGACATGCTTGGAGGTCAAGATTTAGATGCTTTAGTTGGCAAATGTATGTTTAACTTCATGGATGGGGTTTGTAAGCGACTAGGCTGACTTCATCCAAGCAAGAATATAAGGTTCTTTAACTCCTCATTGTCTCAGATCATATTAATTACTCATTTGAAGTGAAAGGTTATCAAGATTTCTGCTAAGCATGCAAGGTGGCCTCTATTTTCTTTTTCTTTTTCTTTAAAATTTTCTTTGGCATCAAGTCTGTGAGAGGACGTTGCCGATTACTGAACACAATTTTTTTTTTTCTACTTTTGTGTCTTAGTTTATATTTTACCAATTACAACTTGTTATGTATTCATTTAACGTTTGTTATAAAATAACCAAAGTTTAAAATGAAAAAAATTCAAATAAATAACAAACTGTGATTAATAGAGCATACGATTAATAGAGTATAAAATAAAACACAAAAAGTTTAATAAAATATTTGTATTCGTACATTAACCTTAAAATCTAAGCTAGGGAAACTTGAGTTGGCTATTCCTTTAGACTTGAAGAAACGTCATTGATGCCCTGCATAGACCAAATGCCTTCTTTTCTTTTGCCTTTTGATTGTTAGATGAATAATATTAGAAAAAAAAAACAAAAAAAACAAAAAACCAAACAAAAAATGTAATCACTTGGATGGATGCCCCAAGTTTGGATGTGTTCGAGAACAATTAGGCCAATTCCCTTAGTTTAGGAACTTTTTCCAAGTTGTTGGGCCAATGCCCCTAGTTAAGGCGACATGTTTGACAATTTTGTAATGATGAATAATCGTTATTTACTTTTTTGTTTCTTCTTTTTTTTTTTTGAGTTTTTAAGGAAAAAAAAATCATGGTTTTGATAGGAAGTGTCGATCAACACTCTAAAGCCCTAGATAGACACCTCCTCCTAGAATGGAAGTGGTAATCAACATTTGTTGTGGCTACTGTTTTAGGATTTTTTTTTTTTTTTTTTTTTTTTTTTTGAGAAAACAGCCCCAAGGGGCATATTATTTGATGACTAAATAATCAGATACAAAAATCTTGTAAATGTCAGGGGAACAGACTCCATCCAAACTAAAATTGGAAAAGAAAATTTTGCTTTCCTAGTTAGAGCATGTGCCAAAGCGTTGCTTTACTGAAGTGTATGAAAGAAAGAATAGTTTTGAAGAAAACGGACTAAAGACATGATGCCTTTAATGAGATAACCACAAACTGGTTGTGAGAAACACCGGTTGTTGATGGCCGTAATGGAGACTTCTGAATTACCCTCAAAGATTGAACCGTGTTAGTCCAATTCCTGAACAAAATGGACTACCCTTCTAGCCGAAAGAGTTTCAAGAGAAACCACAGAGGAGGACAAGGGAATGATTTCAGATAAGGCTGCCATTATTCCTCCAAGAGAAATAATTTTATTTCTCATTGTCAGGCTTTTTTTTTTTTTTACGTACCCAATTGCTAAGTTTGAGTGGGTATTGTGCTCCACTCATGATGGAACTCTTAGGGGCTGATTGGTAAGAGGATTTTTGTTTTTGTTTTGAAAACAGTATAAAAACAATTTTTAAAAATTTGAACCAGAAACTAGTTTTCAGATAATAATTTTTATATTTGAGGTGTTTGACTTCCACTTTTAAGAACAATTTGCAAAATACTAAAAACAAAAAATAATTTTTTGGGAGACCATATCTATTTTTGAGATTTAAAAAAGGGAATAGAGCTCATCATTTTTTTCTTTATGATAAGTTTCAAATTTGAAGTGTGTGAATTCTTTTTGTGATAAAGATAAGTCCCTTAATTTAAGAAATAAAAGAGTTTGAACAAATATGTGAAATCCACTATTATCAATTTATTTACAACTGTGTCATTAAAAACATTTTCTGTATCCTTAAAACACCTATTAACCGTTTTCAAAATCTTGTTCTAAATCAGGAAAATATGATACAAGTTTTTGAAAACTGTATTTAGAAAATATTAGACAAACAATAAATTCAAGTATGGGACCCACCATTTTATGGATTGCAAAACAAAAAAACTATATTTAAAGACTCTTACCAAACAGGCCCTTAACCATTATTCAAATGCTTTCCAAGTTGAATTAAAAGAAATTTAAAACTCTTTTGAACTAACCAATTAAAAGCAAGATTTTGATCAAGATAATCTTAAAGCATGATTTTTACAGATTTGAGCTTATCAGTCACCAGATAGTCAATAATTTTAGATCGCAATATATTTATGAATCATGACTTACTCTGGTTTTAGAGCATTAAAGCATATATATATATATATATATATGTTTAAGACTTAAGATCAAATTACATTGTTTAAAGTAATGTTAAACTGCTTAAAAAATTTTTTATTAGATTTGAATTTTTAAAAATTCACCGTTAAATTACATTTTCTTCTTACACCTTTCATGTTTGCAAAATTTCGAGATGATTTAAGATTAATGACTACTTCATTTAAAAAATGTTTAAATTTCAAATTGTGTATTAACAAATTATGCATAAAAGACAAGGTTATAGATTGAAAAATTAATATCATCTGATTAATCAAAATTTAACATATATGTTAAGAACATGTAATCTCCTAAGATTTTTAAAATATTATTTCAATAAAAATTATTAAATTGTGTAAAATCAGTTAAAGTTACTCTATGTGTAACTTAACCCTAAGTCCTAACTATTTGTGTACGAAGTCTTATCTTGATTAATTTATTAGTAACAAAACTCAGCCCCAAACAAAAAAATTTGGCTTGATTTCTAAGGCCCCTCTCAAGCTTTCTAAAGTTACTATAGACAAAGCTGACTCATATTCTTTTTATGGTTCACTCTCCAGATTTAATCACAAATAGAATTCATCAACTAAGCATTTACCCTCTGGGGAATGGGGGTTGGGGTTCGGAGCTGCCATCAACGAACAGAATTCATACTTGTTCTTACTATGTGCGGAGGGGCTATCGGCGATGTTTAAAAAGGAGGAAAGGATGGGGCATTTAAAGGGGATTGCAGTGAGTAGAAGAGCCCCAAGCATAACCCATATGTTATTTGCCGACGATAGCATTGTTTTTTGTAGAGCCACGAGGGATGATTGTGATAGGATCATAAAAGTTCTTGAAGACTATGAAGGGGACTCGGGGCAAAAACTCAATAAGGAAAAAACATCTCTCTATTTTAGTAAGAATACTAGTAGGGTGATAAGGGAGTATGTACAAGAGAAGTTCGGGGCAAGAGTTGTTCAACACCATGAAAAGTACTTGGGGCTACCTCCACTTGTGGGGAGAGGGAAAAGAAAGGCTTTTAGTCGAATCAAGGACCAAGTGGGGAGGAAGATAGCAAGTTGGAAGGGTAAGCTCCTTTCTCATGCAGGTAGGGAAATCCTTATCAAGGCGGTAGCTCAAGCAACGCCAACGTACACGATGAGTTGCTTCAAACTCCCGGATACGTTGTGCAAAGAGCTGAATTCCCTTATGAGAAATTTCTGGTGGGGCCAAAAGGAAAAGGAGAGGAAAATGGCTTGGGTCGCTTGGGAGAAGATGTGCATCCCAAAGGCGGAAGGGGGGATGGGGTTTAGAGACTTAAAAGCTTTCAATATGGCGCTTCTTGCTAAACAGTGGTGGCGAATGCAGAAAAATCCAAACTCTCTTGTACATAGAGTTTTTAAAGCGAAATATTTTCCGAATGGTGTGGCTAGTGAAGCGGAGTTGGGTCGAAGGCCTTCATATGCGTGGAGAAGTATATGGAACGCAAAAAAGGTGGTTGATAGGGGTTCTAGGTGGTGTATTGGAAACGGGGAAGGAGTTAAGATTTGGAAAGATAGATGGATCCCGTCTCCGGAATCTTTCCAAGTGACAAGCCCGATTGGTTCCTATGTGGAGTGGGAGAGGGTGTCGGTTTTGGTGGATAAGGAGAGAAGGGGTTGGGATGTTGGGAAAGTGAAAAACATGTTTCTTCCTCATGAGGCTGATCTGATCTTGAGTATTCCCATTAGCTCCAAGCTGCCTGGAGACTCACTCATATGGGCATGGACTTCTAATGGTAAGTTCACAGTTAAAAGTGCTTACATTGTGGCCCAAAAAGTGTTGAAAGATGGTGGAGGAAGGGGGGATGAAGGGGGCAGCTCAGATAGCACGAGGATGAGAGGAATATGGAAGATGGTGTGGAGTTTGAATTGTCCAAACAAGATCAAGCATTTTCTTTGGAGGGCATGTAAAAACATACTACCCACAAAACTTAGCCTGAAAACCCGGGGTGTAGGTAAGGAAGGTAGGTGTGATATGTGTGGTTTGGAGGAGACGTCGGGGCACGCATTATGGAGCTGCAGTTTGGCTGAGAAAGTATGGTGTGGTACCCGGTTAAAACTTCCCTGCTTTCAAGACCCCCCTAGAGACTTTTTGGACATTGTGTGGGAAATCAAAGAAAGGTGTTTAGGGGTCAACTGGGAGCTGTTTGCTTCTACTGTGTGGGGTTTATGGAATAATCGAAACCAAGTGCGTCATGGGGGACAATGTAAGAGGCACGAAGTGATAGTAAAGGAGGCGACTGAGTATTTAAAGGAATTCCAGGCAGCAAACCAACCCACTGAAATCTACAATGTTCCTCAGGTGATAACGTGGAAGCCACCAAAGGCGGGCTGGTACAAAGTCAATACCGATGGGGCTACTTTCGAAGATATAAAGAGCTATGGAGTCGGGGTGGTCATCAGAAATGAAAGAGGTGAATTAATGGGGGCTCTAAGCAAGAAGTTTGAGCTGCCTTTGGGTGGTCTGGAAGCAGAGGCAAAGGCTGTGGAGGAAGGTGTGGCCTTAGCTTGGGACCTTGGTCTAAAAGATATTATTGTTGAAAGTGATGCTCAGTTGGTGACAAACTCTTTGGGGGAACAGTGTGAAATGTCGAATTCTATAAGAAAGGTGGTCGAAGGAATTTTGGTGGACTTAAGAAAGTTCAATGCATGGGATGTCAATCATACCCGTAGGAGCGGCAACAATGCTGCTCATATTCTGGCTAGGCAAGCCAAATGTTTGAATATGTGTAATATCTGGGTTGAGGATACTCCTCCCAGTATAGCTGATCAGGTTCAGTTGGATGTAGCTCAATGTAATGTTATTTCTAGTTAATGAAAGCAGCTGACAAGAGCTGGTTATCAAAAAAAAAAAAAAAGAATTCATACTGATTGAGGGTTTTTTTTGGGGTGAGTAAGACTTTGAACCCTGCATTTGTCCAACACCTTATATTAGTGGGCTAAAATTGTCACTTGACCCAACGACCTATAATGGATGTGCCATGAGCTAGTATCAGCACTAGCTTCACAAACCCAGCCCAACTCAATAAGCATTCCTATAATGGACCAACTCATTTATGAATTCCACTCCTCATATTACCAAGACTCTTATCGTTCAAGCGGTTACTATCTCCAGTATTTTCAAATAAAATATCACCTTTCCTTAACTATCAAATTATAAAATTTTAAAAATAAAATAAAATGAATTAAGTGTACCCAACCTATACTCAGTTCACAATCAATCTGATGTAATTGAAGCTCAGGCTAATTAAGCAACCCAACCTGAGGTTAGGTTGCAAGGCTTCTAATCAACCTTCTCAAACCAGAGGTGGTTGGCTTGGAAATTAAGCTTTAATTAATTAAATCCGAACTTGGAGACCTATTTAGGATTTCATTCTTCTCTCTTTATCACCTTCCAATTCCGTCCCTTTTGCTTGTTTGTGTTTTTTGATTAAAAAAAAAAAAAAAAAACTCCCCCCTTTATTTCCTCCACTTCTACACAAATTGCTAAAAGCCTTCCAACCTAGTCTTTCATCTTTCAGTCTCACCACCAGAACCGTTTTTTCCTTGTTGCCGCTTGGCATTCTTGTCACTGCTCTGTATTGCCAATTCTCGCTCGCATTGCTAGTCACTTCTCGCTCACCCCTCATCATCATCTCACCCATTATTGAACAAAATCCAACTGCTCACCTGAATATTTTCTGTGATCAACTTCAACTAATCGATCAATTGACAACATATAGAAGATTTCCTCACAGGAAAGGGTCAGGTTAAGTGACAGGTTTATGAACCCAACCCAAGTTGTCCAGTTTCTACCATGTGTAAGTTAAGGCCCGTTTGTTACATTTGCTAAACACATGTTTCAGTTTTTAAACAACATTACCAAACGGACCCTTAATGTTTTATCAACTAATGCAAAGCAACTAAAAAGCTAAACAAGATCAATTTGATCAAAGGAACAAGTCACCCACTACAAAATGTACATGATACTTGCCAATTTCAACATGATATTCTTTGATGATTATGGCATGTAATAAATATGTACCATAGCAATTATATTCAGACTTTAACAGACACTGTTTACTCAAAACCACTTCCACATCTTTCGTATTATTCAACAAACGATGATTTTCAATAAACTTTGGTATTGGCCAGAATTGACTTGATTACCTGAAGCAAACAGCATCAACTAATATGCTAAACATGACTCAGTACAAATCTCAGTACAAGCATAAAAGTAAACATGACTTACTAGGCAAACAATGCCGAACCTTTCTGCTTCATCCACCACGATTTATAGTTTATAACCTGGAGAGCAAATAGACATTTTACATACTCTACTCTCCAAGTGGGGTTCACTGACCCGATATCTTCTCAACACAAATCTAATTAACACCCCCCTAAATACAAAACTAAGTGAGAAATATTCTCCATGAAGATAATAGAGTAAAAATACTAATGCATCATTATACCATAGTGCAGCAACATGAGACATTGGTTTTATACAATATTCACTACATCACCTTCACATATCCTCATGCTCCATTCCTTCCACTTCCTCATCTTCATATTCCCCTTCCTCATCTGCAGTGGCATCCTGGTACTGCTGGTACTCAGACACAAGATCATTCATATTGCTCTCTGCTTCTGTGAATTCCATCTCATCCATTCCTTCACCGGTATACCAATGTAAGAAAGCTTTCCTTCTGAACATGGCAGTAAACTGCTCACTCACTCTCCTAAACATTTCCTGGATGGAGGTAGAATTTCCAATGAAGGTGGAAGCCATCGAAAGCCCCCTGGGTGGAATGTCACAAACGCTTGATTTCACATTGTTAGGTATCCATTCCACAAAGTAGGAAGAGTTCTTGTTCTGAACGTTAATCATTTGCTCATCCACTTCCTTGGTGCTCATCTTGCCCCTAAACATGGCAGAGGCAGTGAGGTACCGTCCATGCCTTGGGTCAGCAGCACACATCATGTTCTTGGAATCCCACATTTGCTGGGTCAGCTCTGGGACAGTCAGGGCACGGTACTGCTGGGATCCACGGGATGTCAGGGGTGCAAACCCAACCATGAAGAAGTGGAGACGAGGGAAGGGGATCAAGTTAACAGCTAGCTTTCGGAGGTCAGAGTTGAGTTGACCAGGGAACCTGAGGCAGCAGGTGACACCACTCATGGTCGCAGAGATCAAATGGTTCAAGTCACCAACTGCAACAAGGTATAAAGAAAAAATTAATACACAATACTTGAGCAATAAATGACAAGGAATACATTAACTAAATTTTAATAGCTAAACATTTCTTGCCATAAACCAGGTATGCAGTCATGCAGAGACAACTTTATTGAGATCTGCGTGAGTGAATTGTAATCAATTAGACAAACAAAATAACCATCTGCTTCCAACATGCAGATATCAAAATTCCATTCATAATGTTATGCCTAAAACCAATGGTATATATAAAGTAACATCAGTAACAGTGAATTACTGTTCAAGGTTGGAATTCTCATCTGTAACTTCTTAACTTGGGGAGCAGGAGGTTCACGCAAATACTAAACCGAAGACAATATGCAGTACTGCATTTGGAAGATGAAGCTGCCTAATTGAAACCCCAAATTCCATTTAAGGTGATGATCAAGGGACTCAGGTTTACCATAGTTTTTCACTATAGACATCTTTCCAGAATGAAGGGTGTGGGGAAATAAATGAAAAACAAACATCAACATGTAGACCATAACAGGGGTTGAGGCAGCAAACAATCTATTAAAGCAAGAGTAATGTCATTTTCAATAGCAAGCAAGATACGTAAAGAGCTTCATGATTAGAAATAGTGTGGTCCATAAAAATATAGGTATCTTATGCTGACATTTGTTTTTCTTTTTCTCCACCCCCTCTCTATCAAAGCAAAAGTAATGTCATTTTCTTTCTTTTCTTTTTCTTTTTATGATAGGTAGACAGCAGGGGAGGGGGAGGTGGGGTCTTTCAATAGAAATATCATCTAAATAAGTACAGGGGTATACGTAGAAGTATTGAAACACAATTGAAAAAATCACTTCCCCAATAAAAACAAGGGTATATGTAGAAGTATCAGAACAAAATGCCAAGAACCACTACTTATATGCAGTAAAAACTACATATTGCTTCCAAAATCCAAAAACATAAATTTCATTTGGATAGAGATTAAGATTTTTCTGACTCTCCTTAATTAAGTTAGATAAGATTGTTTGCACTTAGCAAGTCAATTAAATTTCCATTTTGATAAATAAAAATTCATATAATACATCACATCAAGAGCTTTTTGATGTTTACTTACAGCTAGGAGTAGTCAACTTGAGAGTCCTGAAGCAGATATCATATAAAGCCTCATTATCCAAAACCATACATTCATCTGCATTCTCAACAAGCTGATGAACAGAAAGTGTAGCATTGTATGGCTCAACCACTGTATCTGAAACCTTTGGTGAAGGAAACACAGAGAATGTGAGCATCATTCTGTCAGGATACTCCTCCCGAATTTTTGAGATAAGCAAGGTACCCATTCCAGAACCAGTTCCTCCGCCCAAAGAATGGCACACTTGAAAACCTGCAGTACAAAAAAATTCATCATTAAATACCTAACAGCATAAACACAATCAATAAAAATTTTGGAGCTCTCATGGTGACTATCTTCACTAGACCAAGTCTATGTTCAGAATACATTACCTACCCTTAAATAAAATTGACCAGAAAAAGTACAGTTTGACTTTCCAATGACAAATAAAGAGAAATTCACTACTAGTTTTCCCACTCATTGCAATACCAAAATACCTAATCAGTAATTCTCCTATTGAGTGCATTTCTAGCATTTTGAGGCTTCATGCAACAGAGGAATTAAACTGCCTAATGGTGGCTCACATATTTTGCAATGAAACTGAACAATTACTAAAGATTCTGCTAGCACTTCAAAAACGCTTATTCTTTCTCCGGGAAGACAAACCACCAGATTTTCAACACATTTATTGTCACTTCAATGTACTGATACAGATACGTTCATAAAAATAATTGCAGAAGAAGAAGTACATCCAAATAGAGTAATTATACCTTGAAGACAGTCACAGTTCTCAGCCTCCTTTCTCACAACATCAAGAACAGAATCAATAAGCTCAGCACCCTCAGTATAGTGCCCCTTGGCCCAGTTGTTTCCAGCACCAGATTGTCCGAATACAAAGTTATCTGGACGGAAGATCTGGCCATATGGACCAGTGCGAACACTGTCCATAGTGCCGGGCTCCAAATCCATGAGCACAGCACGAGGCACAAACCTCCCACAAGAAGCTTCATTGTAATACACATTTACACGTTCCAACTGCAGTTCTGAGGTCCCAATGTACCTTCCAGTCGGATCAATGCCATGCTCGTCACAAACAACCTCCCAGAACTTGGAACCAATCTGGTTCCCACACTGTCCACCCTGAACATGAAGGATCTCTCTCATTTTTCCTGAATTCAAAGCAAAAGATCAAATCCAAATCTATCAAAACTCTTGTAATTGCAACAAAAAGTCCCTAAAATAAATATAACTTAAAGTATGTTCAGTCAATTCAAGAATCAAAATCACCAATTTCCACTCAATTCAATGCATAAATTGAAACTCATCATGGACATCTTATTTTCCAAAATCCAATTAAAGGCAATCATGTTCATGTAACTCATAATCATCAAAATCATAAGATTTGTACAAGTTTCAATTAATGCTGTGTGACAGTGAATCCAATAATACTCAAGTGATCTAACACCAGCACTAGTCCAATGATACTAAACCATACAAATTGAACATAATACACCAAAACCAAAGCAAACCCAACTAAAATGTACGATTAAGTAATTAAAATTGCAATTCTAGAAAATATATTGAGAATTTAGCAATCTAAAAATAATCTAGCAAAAAATCGCAGCAAACATTATGAATTGCGACAAATTTCATTAATAGAAGATAGAAAATATTCAATATAATCAGGAATCAGTTGATCTAATAAATAAAAAATCTCCATACAATGCGACAATGCAAAGCAAACTCTAATTATACATATATATTCCTAAATATCCATATACCATAAAATTTATCAGAAAATCCTCGTACGAAAAAAATCGAGTGAGAAAACTTACAACCAGAGAATTCAATGCAATGTGACAGTGAATCCAATGATCTGCAAGTGATCTAACAACAGCAGTAGTATGACGAGGCTAAACCATACAAATTGAACGTAATTTCACCATAAATTAAAATTACGCGACAAATTTCAGCCAGAAAAGAAAATGAATTCAGCATAGTAAAGAATCTACAGATCTAGCAAAAAAATCTCCATGCAATGTGATTCTACAATGCAAACTCTAATTACACACAAATATTTCTAAAAATTCATATACCGAAAAAAAATTACCAGAAAATCCGAAGCATATGATAGAAATAACAAAATTCCAATGCAATCAAACAAAGTCCATGAAGTTTCAGCAATCAGAAAAATCAAATAATTCCAATGCAATCGAACAAAGTACTTGTAGCTTGAGCAATCAAAGAATCAAATCACTAGAATACATGTAATGAAGTGAAAGCCTAATCTAAAAGCATCAAACCAAAAAAACTAATCAACAAAAACCAAATTTCAGCGTAGAAACCAGTAAAACAAGCTAATTAGCCATTGAATTTGCAAAATATGAAAAGATCTTCAGCAATGCAAACGAAGATTCTAGATCTAGAGGAAGAGAGAGAGAGAGAGAGCAACGAAATTCACCTGTAGAAGACGAAGCGAAATCTGAGAGAGTGTAAGAGTGTGAGAATTGAGAAATGAGGATATGTGAGAAGATTGAAATCTTTGGAGAGGTTTATATATGGAGGAGTGAGAGTGAGGAGTGAGATCGGACGGTCTGTTTTGGTTCCCTCCTTTATTAGTTTGGACCGTTTGATGCCGTCAGATTGTGGGAATGGACGGTTAAGATTGGGATTAGTCGGAGCGATTAGTGGGAGTCTGGGTTTTTAAAATTTTGATTTTGGTTGAAGTTTTTTGGACAAATATGCCCTTTGTTGAAATGACTGGAATGTCCTTTGACTACGGTCTGAAAATATCCGGATAATGTTCTCTAGAGTTACACTTAACAGTCTTACACTGTTAAACACAACTCTGCTGTTTACTCTAAAAAAAAAAAAACAGTCTTAGACACACCAACACACACAGATTTTTTTTTTTTTTAATTCCATTAAATATTGCTATATTTTTTTATCTAAATATTTGGCTAAATTACAAATTACACCCTTAAGATTTAGAGGTCTTTGAATTTAACACTCTAAAATTTTTAATTTTAAAATTTACCCCTTGAATATATTTCGTTTGCACTAACAGTCCTTCTGTCTAAATTTTTCATTAAGTTTCACATAAACCTGCTATCCGTGTTTAGTTCGTCTGATAGAATAATGTCACTTTATTTTCATTATGACACATGTCATCATTTTATTAGACGAACTAAACATGTGTGTCAAGTTTATGTACACTTAACGAAAAATATAGGACAAAATTTAACTACAAAATTAGTTGTAGCCTAAAGCTACCTTACTCAGTATCTTTTTATTGGTGGTAAATTTGACAAATTCATCATTGGAGTATATCTTCTTCTTATATCCTTCATACTTGCAAAATTTCTAAAAAAATAAAAATCAATATCTATGTCATCAATAAATTGTTTAAATTACAAGTTTTTGTAGTTTAAAATTATGTATAAAATATAAACATATAGATCATATAATAAATAATATTTGATTGATACAAAATTTTACATGTATATTAAGAGAGTAAAGAATACGTAATTCAACAGTTAAATTTTCAAAATATGTAATAATATTTATTTTATTGAAAAAGATCGTAACCTTAGGTTACAACCAATTTTTTAGCTAATTTTTGTCCAAAAATATATGTACTACTAATGTTGTGGACATAACATTTCTCAAGAAAAAATATTCATCTATTACATGATTGTTTAATTTTTCCTCATATTTATTCTCCAAAAAAAAAAAAAAAAAATCCTCATATTATAATAAGGTATTGTAATATCCAAAACTAAAATTGCCTATAATAGCAATATCCAAACGAAGTACATTGCATCGTAGGGGGAAATGTGACCAAGAACTTTGTAGTCATAAGGTTTTTTTTTTTTTAAGGAAACAGTAATACTTATTAGAACACACAAACACACATGAAAGTAGTATATAGAGTTTCTTAAACAAGCTTATAATATATTATATAACTAAAGTACCACTACAAAAGGATCTAACCTTTGTAATAGTAGTTTGGGATAAACATCTCATTTACTTCTTTCTTTTTTTGAGGAAACAACAATACTTATCAAAAGACCATTCTAATTATCAACTATTGGGTTATTAAACTTAAACCTCAGTCTTTGTCCCCCGTACTCCACAACCACTTATACTTATGGAGTGAGTATCACACCAAGAATGTGCGATGATTCTCTAAATGAATTTAGTAACACAATTTCTCACAATAGTTGATGTTATAGTTTGTGATTAGTGAATATTAAAAATAATGTCAATAATAGACTTGTGAAAGAAATGCTTATTCAATCACAAAGTCACAACAAATTGCAACCTTAACAAGTAGTAAAAAGTAAAAACTACTGTAATAATTTTTGTGTGTCATTTAATCTATTAAAATAAAAATATACCAACCTACAAAATTTTCATAATCTCAATTATACTCCAGTCCAGTCGACAATTGAACTAAACTGCGATTCCTTTTGGTATGTGACTACACTAGTACACTGTAATGATTTCTGACCTGCTGGTCATGCCTGCATGGATGAAAAAACATTAAGCCTCCATCATAATGTCCTAAAAATGTCTTTGAACTGATCGAACCTTCGATAAAAGGAACTAATTATGCAAAAGTGTTACTATTTTTTTTTCCAAAGGTACAAAAGTTGTATATTGGTCACCTTTAGTCACTATTTGCACCCTTACTCCCAAGTCCATGTTAGTTGAGGTAAGGTATAAATCAAAATTGCGCACCCAGAAGATCATTTTTTAAATTAAAAAAGAAAAAAAGAAAAGAAATGTTAGATTCAAACAAAAATGGTTAGGATTTTTTTTTTTTTTTTTTTTTTGAGAAACAAAATGGTTTAGTGTTAAGACTAATAACCTACCCAAGGATCAAATCTTTTAGTTATTTATATAAAGGGAAAACTATAAGTTTAGTCCCTAAACCGTGCTCTAAAGTTTAGATTCGTCCGTGAACCATCGATTGTAACAATAATTCTTAATTTCTTCACAGATTTAATTTTTAAAATTTTGAAAACAATGTAATCTTACTCTTATCTCCACTTTCCTTTTAAAAATCAGGAGTGATTTTCTTACTTTACAAATAATTGGGATTAGACGAATAGTTCACTTTGGAAACAATGAAAATCCTAGAACTATAAACTTTTTTTTGAATAATGATGTTGTCGCAAACTTTTATATAATACTTTATAAACTATTGATGTAACAATTCTTACTAATATCACTTATACTTATCAATAACTACTCACCACATAAATAATTTGTAAAAAATTTGTAAAAAAACTTGTAACCATGGACAAAACTATTATTGGACCAAGGGGGGCAATGCCCCCCCCCCACAAAAAAATTAAAAAATATATATATTATTATATATATGTGTATAAATTTTAGCAATTTTGTTATATAAAATTACATTTTTGTTTCTCTTAAACAATATTATTAATTCTTTTAAGCGTAATACTGTACTCACAAAATTTTTTACAACATGTTTACAAACAGTTTTGATAGCAAATTCTTAGTGATTCGTATAATGGGCCCACCACTCACATCATTTTTTTATTTACTAGTAACCACTTATCATATCAGTAATTTATAAATAAATAAAAAAGTTTGTAATTCTAGCATTTTCCTCATTTTAGTGACCATAAAAAAATTTATATATCTAAAATCTGAAACAAAATATACAAGCCCAAAAAAATAACTCAACAACAAAAATTACCAATAATAAAACTAAAAAAAATTAAGCTCAATTGACCAATTTTAAGCGTAATACTATACTCACAAACTTTTTTACAACATTTTTACAAACTGTTTTGATAGCAAATTCATAATGGTTCGTATAATGGGTCCACCACTCACATCATTTTTTTACTTACCAGTAACCACTTATCATATTAGTAATTTATAAATAAATAAAAAAGCTTGTAATTCTAGCATTTTCCTCATTTTAGTGACCATAAAAAAATTTATATATCTAAAATCTAAAACAAAATATACAAGCCCAAAAAAATAGCTCAATAACAAAAATTACCAATAATAAAACCAAAAAAAATTAAGCTCAATTAACCAATTTTATCCAAAATAAACAACCATGCCCTTTAAAAAATTCTAAACAAAAATAATATTGTTCTTACCCACACACAAAAATAAAATAAAAAATCTTAACAATTAAGTAGTAGCAAAGTCAAAGGTTGAACTCGCTGCACACGGTCAACAGTATAGCCACCCCCTAACTCAAAGTTCTGGCTCCATCCCTACTTGTAGCTCTACAATTTTTCAATTTTTTTGCAAACAGCTAATTTGATGAATGGTTATTGGTAAGTGAAAATGTGATATCAAAGATTGGCCCAAATGAGAATCAATAAGAATTTGTCATGACAATAATTTATAAAAATATTGTAAAATAGTTTATGGTTGCAACATTACTTGAGTCACAAGTTAAAAATTAAAATTTTACTATAAGTCCCTTACAAAGTGACGTGGTTAGCACATTTATGGTCTGTTTGGATACCGCTTATTCTTGAAAACTAAAAACTTATTACTGAAAACACTGTAACAAAATAATTTTTAAATTTGTGAATAGTACCGTGGGATCCAGTTTTAAATAAAAATTTACTGAAATCCGTAGTTGTGGGTCTCATGAACTGTACACGGGACCTAGCCAAAAAAATGCAGATGCGCAAAACGCTGGATCTGCGGCTATCCAAACTCACACTTATTAGTCCGTTGGGCATCATCTTGTAAGTCTAAGGAAAAATGGAACATTAGCCCTTTCTTTGAATAAAAAAAATCCTCTGTCCCTTGTTCGATCCAAGAAATCCAAGCAAGAGGTTTTTTTTTTTTTTTTCTTCCTCAGACCAAGCAAGAGATAGCTGCTGTTTCTTATTTGTTATTGATTTTTCTGTTTCTTAATGCAAAGTTTGCTGATAATGAAAAGGGGAAAAAAAAAAAAAACTATTAGTCATTCAAATTTAATAAATTTTATTCTTATCACACTACTGCCACAAATTTCTTTTTATGCAATTATTTATTTATTAATTACAATAAGTGGAAGAGGAGCAATTCAAACTTAGTTTCTCCATAGACAAAATAATATCATTGAACCACAAAATAGTGACGAAGATTTAACTTTAGGGTACAAAATTTATAATTAACATAAATACACTCATAAACATACATTCCCATTTATCTGCGAACATACACGTATTTACACACATATTATGCACGTTCATAATGCACATGCATTACATATATAGATCAATCCCGTAAATAAAATGTCACTCATGTGAACACAACAATTTTTTCATTTGTTAGGGATTCTAAAAACTAGTATATTTTTTTTATATTGTGTTTATTTGTTAGGGATTCTCACGAAATGATGTTTAGTAAGTAGACAAATCTTAAATGCAGTTTATGTCATTTTTTTTAATCATGAAATTAAATTTTAAACCATATAGTAATTGTGGGAGGAGATTTCCAACCTGCAAGCTTTTTGTGGGAGGAGATTTCCAACCCGCAAGTAGTTTGTCCGCTCTAGGGCCGAAGGACCTGCACGACATGTGTTGTAGTGGTACACTCTTGCCTTTAGCTAAGGCTTATAAGGCATGAGTGGAACGCATCTTTCTTCGATGTGGGAGCAAGTCTCAAAAACTGCTCATGTCACTTGAAGGAACAAATCCGTGCAGGTCCTTCGACCCTAGAGCAGACAAACTGCTTGCGGGTTTGAAATCTCCTCCCACAGTAATCATATGAGCATTTAAAACTTTAGAATTTAACTTAAAAAAAAAAAAATCAAATTATATATTTTATCATTTAATTATTGCATAAAAAATTTGAAAAATACGCCCATTTTTATAAAATTTAATAAATCATTACATAAAGAGTTCTCTTTATTAAAAACTTTTTCTTCTTTATTATACTTTTATCATTGTTTTTCAATTATAATTTTTAAACCGATAAATAAATAGAAGATTTTCTTCAATTTCTTTTTTACAATGAAGCTTAATATAGAAAAGATACATTTAAAAAAATAACATAACATAAAAATATATCAAAATATAGAAAATATAATGTGAAATGGGGAAGGTTTTTTTATTAGCCCGAACTGCCTCTCTTTGCTATCTCTTCTAACCTTTCCTACGAAACTCTTGATAAATCTATATATGAATTCATTTTACATTTTTTTCTACAAAATAGATTATATATAGCCATTTTACCCCAATCCAAATATCCCTAAAATAACTTCAAAGGGTTGGCTTAATGGTTCCGGAGCATTCATAGTAAAGAAGCTAAAATTTTTAGCATTTAGCAACTTAAAAAGCTACTTTTTCTATTTTAACAACACACTTTATAATACACCCTATATCAAAACTTCTTTTTTTCACATTACCTAAAAACTATTCATTTTTTTTTTTATTCATTTCTCTCTCCCTCCCTTTCATTTTTTTTTTAATTCATTTCTCTCTTTCTTCTCCTCCTCCTTATGGACTCTCTTATTCTCTTTTCGTTTGAACCAAACCCATAAGTCCACAACCCGACCTCCACCTCCACAACCCCAAACCCACAACCCCACCTCCACAAACCCACAACCAACCACCACCACACTCTGGCCATCCTCCACAAACCCACACTCACCACCTCCACAAACCCACGCTCTGGCCATCCTCTCTCAACATCCCTTGCTCCGGCCATCCTTTATCTAGCTTCCTTTCTTTTTGATTTTGCTTAGACCCAAACTTCATTTCTTTTTATTTTGCTCAGACCCAAACCCAAAATCTCAAAGTTTTCCTCTTGGAGTGAAAGAAAGCCAAAGGCCGATGATAGAAGAAAAGAGAGAAGAAAGTGAGACCGGTGAGAGAAGAAATGAGAGAGAAGTAATAAAAAATTGTTTTTTATGTTTACCTTTATATTACAGTGAGTTGTTATCAATAACAGCTCACTGTAGCATGAAGGTAAAATATAGCTAAATATTTTAGCTATAGCAACTTTGTTGTAGGACCTTTTTTGTGTGGTTGAGATGCTAAAAAAATTTTTGAGTTATTTTAGCATATTTATTGTGAGTGCTCTAAGGCCTCATGATATTCATGAGATCCTAGATTCGAAATCTCTTCCCTCTATTTTTAGGCCACCCCCAAGGATCTCTCATTGTAATAACTTAATATGTGTGGGATAAGAGAACTACATACTCCAAAGAGAATAGTCAGATATTAAAAGATGTCTGAATCAAAATTGTCAAAATCGGGATCCTACGTAGGATTGTTGAAGGTAGGTGAGATCGTAAATCGTAAGATCGGATCGTGAATCGTAAGATTGGATTGTGAATCGTAAGATCCTACATATTTTTAGATTTAAAGCAAAAAAACACATTGATAATGATTTTGTATGTTGAATAATCACGTAAATTATAAATTCATCCATAAAAAAAACCAAGATTTGCATCATATGATGTAATTTGCATGTCATATATCATCAAGTCTATACTAACAAAACAAATATATTTAAGTTTTGACCCAATGTATCTAAAAAGTTCAATAAATGTTTAATTAGCAACCAAATACCAAGATATTTATCAAAACATATGGAAAAATATTTTCCAAGTTCTGAGTTTCAAGTTTGAAATCCAAAATAAGTTAGCAAATGAAAACTAGCTAACTACAATATGAAATCCAAAAGTAAGATGAATATTAAGATGAAGTGAACATTTAATTATTCTCATTCTAAGGTTCTTATAACCACCGTCCTAAATTCCTAATTATCATCATCCATTTCATCTTCTATGTAGACATTATATATTTGTATACTAGAGTTGCAAAAGACATCAAGGTACAATTTCACACTCAACTATTCAAGTTATACCACTCAGCAACAATTAAAGAACATGCTAAAATAAAATCAATCAATCAATCAATATACAAATACAACTGTACAAGCATAATTGATAAATTATATATATAAAAAAAATTTTAGTAATATTAAAACACAAATTAGTATATTGATCAAACAAATTTAACAACATTATAGCTTAAGGCTGCGTTTGTTTTGGGTGTAAATGATTTCCGGAATTCATTTTACACCTAGTAGCATGATTTCTGGAAAATGAATAACTTTGACCGTAAAATAAGGCCTTTGACTCGAAAAATGATTTTCGTTTCTATTTTACTTTCAAATCATTTCCGGACTCATAGACACCTAGAGAGAGAGAGAGAGAGAGAGAGAGCTAGATTGCGCCCCAACCTAGACGTACTGGCGAGATCGCGCTGTCGAGATCACGCCGTCCTCCTCTGGGTTAGATCATCGCCACCGAGATCGTCCTGTCAAGATCGCGCCTTTGATTTTTGTTTTGATTTTTGAACCGGGTCTAATCGTTGCCACCGCCCTTTAGATCACCTCGTCGTCTGCCACTCACTGATCTGCTTTCTCTCTTTGATCTCTGATTTCTTTTTTTTGTTGTTGTGGTGGTGATTTGGTGGTTTTTGTGTTGTGTGGCGGTGGGTTTTGTGTGGATAGTGGTGGATTTTTTGTGGGTGCTGGTGTGTGGGTGCTGGTGGATTATCTGATATAAAATTTGTTTGGAAGCTGAGAAAATGTGAAAAATTTGTAGGAAAATAGCATTTTCAGAATGTTACCAAACATTGAAAATCGTTTTCTAGACTATTTTCCATTGCACATCCAAACACCCGGATTTTAATTTCTTTACGAGAATTCATTTTCCCCTGCATTCATTTTACACTCAGAATTCGATTTACATAGAACCAAACACAGCCTAAAAGGCAGCAAAGCCAACATCAAATTCTTCATTAAGAAATGAAGAAGTATTCCTTCATTATGATTACAAGTGAACTAGAAATTAGAAAGCATTTGCTTAGGTTAACATAATTTTTATAAAAATAAAATAAAAAGTCATACCATCACAAAAAAAAAAAAAAAAAAAAAAAAAAAAAAAAACCCTTAAAACTTCATCAAAACCAAAAATTTATGTTTTTGGTAGGATCAGTACGATCCTATACAATCCTACATGATCCTACGTACAATCCTACCATTTTTACGATCCTAATGCGATCCTAAACGTTTTGGTGAGGTGGGATCGTAAAATCGTGCGATTCTACGATCCAGATTACGATTTTGACAACCATGGTCTGAATATCCTTGATTGTCAAAAACAAAAAGAAAACCCCAATATATAAGTAATAAATTAATAATAATGCAGTTTGATTGAAAATAATAATAATAATAATAATAATGGTGATGATGATGATGATGCCGGCACAAGCTCTCTTTGTTATGGGCATATAGGTCATTCTATTGAGACAAAACCTCTTTGGCCACCAAAGATTTCGGATAAAAAGGTCAATTTAGTAAATTCAAGGAAAACCTAATCCAGCAGCGCGTGAAAAAGACTATGAACCATATTGGATTAGATTTGACATT
Source organism: Quercus lobata (assembly GCF_001633185.2). NCBI lineage: Eukaryota > Viridiplantae > Streptophyta > Magnoliopsida > Fagales > Fagaceae > Quercus > Quercus lobata. Next base: position 12,412,966 of record NC_044910.1, read on the forward strand.
TTATCGATAATTTTAATGATTGCAGACTTTGCAAAATTATTTATGTTTGCTTTGTAAATGATACGGGCCACTTTGTTTTATTTTTTATTTTTTTTTATGAGAAAACACAAGGAAATAAACCAACAACTGAGAATGAGCTACAACAAAGAGAACAAAACAACAGCAGGGAGAACAAACAACAACAGCTACGCACAACCATCCTTCAAGATAATATGCTCCACAAAGCTTGGACACACACCTTTCCAAACTTGCGTAACACCTGAATGGTGAGTGGTGAGTCTGCATTTCATTTTTCTGGGAACAGGCAAACTTAGCAAAGCGACAAAACTGGTCTAAAGAAATTGCAGCAGGCCACATGAGATATAGTAAGTCTTACATAAAGTGGTACAATAAATGTCACAACTCGTCTATATGGTGAGTTGTGATTAGTGGAGGATGATAATGAGTCTATGTAGGAACACCTTTCCTTCAATCACAACTTGCCCATGTAGCAAGTTGTGGCATTTGTTATACCACTTTTTGTGGCACTAGAAGGACTCCCATGAGATAAGGTTTGTTGACATGTGACCTGCCACTCTGTCACCAAATATCCATGAACTGAAAATTGAAGGAATAAAAATCACCAAATATAAAATAATACAGTATAAAAAAAAACAATCTTATTACTGTCCATTGGAAGATTTTATTTAGTTGAAACTGAAAATATTTTGTTGTAAGTGTAGAAAATAAAGTTAAGAGCTAGTTGAATAATACAATGGAATGGAACTCCTGAATAGTACAATAGAACCCCTAAATGGTATCAAAAAAGTGCAATGTGACCTATAAATAATACTGAAAAGAAGCTAAAAACTCAAATAATCTAATGTTTGTAACTCATTCCAGAACAGGCTCTACATATACAAAAACTTTAATATCAATTTTTTTTTTTGGTAACAATTGAGTTAGTAAGTTCTTGCTAATTCTCAGTCTACATTCATCATTCATCACTAACATTATTTCTTTTTTATATACCATCAACCATCTGTCGTATCATCAGCAAATGTGAAATTTTTTATCAATTTTTTTTTTTCGGCTTTCTAAATAAAAAAATAAAATAAAATGTCCAAAATATTCAAACTCTGGTTAGGAACTTGGGATTAAACAAACCAAACTAGTGGTTGATCTAACTGACCAGATCTCTGGGACAGTCGGCAGTGATGCTTGCTTGTATTGTGGTTTAAGACTTTAATAAGCAGCTGCATCTTTTTCATCTTTAATAAGCATCTGTACCTACTACTTTGGGTCCTATGGAAAAAAGACTTAGAAACAAACTGGTGAATATATTAAAGATTGCAAGTACAAGGACTATGATAATTGCTCATAAATGGTGCATAGTATGATTTTATGATGAAGTATATTTGGAAGGAAGTATTCTAAATTTGTTATGGTATAAGAACTTTTGTCATCACTTTGTTTTAGGGACAGTTGTCTGATATATTAAACACAAGTTATCATATTCTTTTCAAAAAAAAAAAACACAAGTTATCATATTCGGCTATGTAATACTGTAAAAACATTGGGTTGCTTAATATAAAGTTCGGAAAATGATTCTCCAAATAATACTTAGAGAAGTTCATTTGGTTAGGAACGTTATTCTTTATTTTCTTTGACTCTTTTACCACAATAATTCAAAACAAAATAATGTTCCCATACTTTACCTACGTTGGATGACATGAAACTGTATATTTACATGCCTTTATCAAACCATATTAACACCTGTACTTCAAATTTTAAAAGGATGGTGTTAGATTGGTCAAATAATGGGCCAATTAGCCATCACCATGTGTCCAAAATATAGCAAAATAATGAGAGAAGAAAGATAAAGATAAATCCAAAATCAATCAAGGGCTATTATAACTACAACAGCAAATTTCATCCATATGCTACGAGTTTTGGCCTTATTACTGCAGAGGACCAGCCTGTCAAAGCAGCACCATTACATGTAGTACATGCACAACCACGCATGCATGGAAGCACCAAATGTATATTATCATTTATTTTGTCATGATTCTACCTTGTTTTTCTCGAATTGGAAGACAGCACTTTTACCCAATAGAAAAGTGACATAAGCCTACCTCCACCACTATTAAAGAACAAAGGACTGGAACAAAAATTAATTAGCCATCCCTCTCTTGTTACAGTGGAAGCTGCTCCCATCTTCTCTATGTCTCTTTTCTCGATTGTTTTTCATATCTTCTTCTCCATTAATTGTGAAACAAGAACCAATCGTAACTATTTTCAAAAAAATAGTGGAATATTCTATTGGCTTGAACATGTGGTTTTTCCCCTCTCCAAATATAAAGGTATATTATAAAAAATTTAAAAAAATCTTGTTTCATTTTCCATTGCATTTAAGCTTCTAAAAAAAATTCTGCAACTTTATTTTCTCATTATAAAGCATCACCAAGTCCACCAGTTAGTGTGTAAACGTCGTGATAGAAATCCAATGTCCTACCAAGTCAAAATTATCAAGTACAAGGATACAATTTAAAAGGAGGAGAGAATGAGTTCTATTTGCTTCTAGTTATTTAAAAAAAAATGTAAATCTTATGTTTCACTTATTCAATTAGGACAGAGAATCCTCTAGGCAACTTCACTGGATGTGCGCATATCTATAGGAGTTCCAATGTTTAGTATTGAATTATGAAACTATATATTACGCAAGGTCAAAATTTTTCTTTATGTTTCTCTTGTTTGAGACAAATTCCTAAGTTGTGTCTACTTAATTAACTTTAAGTGATTTTGCTTCTTTCAGTCTTTTCACTGAGGGTTGAGCAAGCAAGACATCAAAGTTAAAGTCTTACTGATATAATAAAAAATCACAACAATTTTACGGTATTTTTAAATTAGTCTACAACCTCATATATGAATGATTAAAAAAAGATAAATTAAAATTGTAAATGCGATGGACTCATATAATATAAGGTGGTAAGATAATTTAGGAATGTAGTTTTTTTTTTTTTTTTTTTTTTTGGGCGTACCTAATTCTCATAATAAAAAAATTATTTAACGAAAAAAGAAAAATCCAGACCTCCACATGCTAGACCAAACCAAGTTGGTACTTGCCTAGTTGGGCCTACGGTCCAATTACACCCTTAATTCAGTTGTTCAACTTGTTCAAATTTTTTTGTTTTGTTTTGTTTTGTTTTTTTTTTTTGTTTTTTTTTTCTCAGAAAAGAAAAGGAAAAAAAAAATTTGTTTTTTCTTTTATCAGAAGGGAAGAATTTCTAGCTTTTCCCCTTTTGTTTTCGTTGTTTTGCTTTTGAAGTTTAACAGAGTCAGGGCCTTATTTACAAGGGTGAAAAATTTGACAGTTTGTTTACCTTAAAATCATACTATCCTTATCACACACGCTTTATGCGCGTGTGTGATGAGACTCTTTTTTTTTTTTCTCAAGCTCTTCATTTTAGGTTAGTTTTTATTATTATTATTATTATTATTATTATTTTTATAATAAGATCTTGGGTAGTTTATTATATAGAATATAGAACATGGGTAGTTTTGTTTTGTGTTGTTGTTGTTCGTTTGTTTGTTTTTTTTATTTTTTTTATGTAAAGAAATATGGGTAGTGGGAAGTTTTATAGAACATGTGGTGGTTTTTTTTGTTGTTAGAGTTTCAACCTATAGTGTCCACTCTTGATGATAACTCTTTATCATTAGACTAAGACACCAATTAGTTTTTTGTGTAGGTAGAGATTAAATTTCATATCTCTTATTAAATCATCAGAGAATTTATCAGTTGAGTTAACTAGAATCCATAACATGCGATAGTTTTATAGCACATGGGTAGGTTTTTTTGTTTTTAATTTTTGTCGATTTACGATTTTAACCTCATTTTTTATGTTTTAGAAATAAAGATAAGTTAATTAGATTAGAGGTATTTTTGGAAGTCAAAAAGACTATAACTAACTTTATGAATCCTTTTAATATATAGAGATAAAACAGTGCATCATGTTATTGTAAAAATATTAAAATTAACTTTAAAACAATATTGTTAGTTCTAATTAACTCAACTGATAAAATTTTTTGTTATTGAATAAGAAATCTTGGTTTCAAACCTCACTTACACCAAAAATCAATTGGAGTCTTGACCAGATAAATCATTATGAGACACCATAAGTTGAAATTTTATTATGTTAAAAAAATAAAAACTTTAAAACAACATTGTTAAAATATAACAATTTCAAAAATTTTAAGAATATTGATACTAATGGCACTCACAGTTGATTATAAAGGATTTTAAAAAGAAAGTTTATGAATCCAGGGTTGAAGGTTGAAACCTTGGGCCCAAAATGTTTCAGTGTAGACATATTACTCTCAAAATAGGTCATCTCTAAAGAGTCATTTTACTTCTAATCACAGGTTATAAAAGGCAAGAAAAATAAAAAAGAAGAAGTTATAGGCTCCACTATTTCTCTTCCTATCATTTCCCAATAAATTGCAACGCAAATGTAAAGTTAAATTTTAGCATAAAACTCTATAGTTACATGTCTCAAACATGCCCAAAGCTTTGCAGTTTAACTAACACCTCCTCATGCATAAAGTGCTTAGAAGTCTAGTGGAGAAAGGTTATGAATTGCAAAGTTAGCAACGTACTGTAACTATCTCAAAAAAAAAGAAAAAAAAAGTCCTAAACATATATTCATTAAATATAGACCAAGATTCTGCAATCATTGAGACAATCTAAACAAGTTTGGAGTTAGGACCTGAAAAGGAAAAAGTCAAGCAGGAAATATAAGACAACCCTTTCCAACTGTCTTTACAGAATGAAGTTTTAAAAATTATTTATAAAAAAAAAAAAAAAAAAAAAAAAAAAAAAAAAAAAAAAAAGGGTCTTACCCAAACACAAAGCCTCCACTCTTGCGGGGTCTAGAAGATGTGATTAGTAGGTAGCCTTGCACTATTTTTTTTTTGTTTTGGAGAGGATGATTCCAGGAAATTTCAGATTTCAATATGAAGTAATTAATATTTAATGCACATTATAAATGCCAACAAAAGGCATCAATACTGATCCAATCCACAACTTCCCGTCTTTCTCTTCCACTTCACTGATAATCCTTATGGTCTTTCCTTCACTATCTTCTAAAACTTCCAAAACTTTTCCTTCCTCACTTAATTTTATAGCAGTGGCATGGGCCTTTCCTCCTATTAATAGTGAGTGTAGCTGTTTGAAGCTAAGTGGAAGTCTTAACAGTGTGTTTCCAACCCATGAGTTAGACAGAATCCACCTTGCGAAAAGTCCTTTTTTCGCATGTAAGGCAACCCAAAACTCCCCTTTTGAATTTCTTCTTACATTATCTGGAAATCCTGGAAGCTCAGCAAAAATATCAGACTTTCCAGCATTAGGGCCATGAAGCCAGAGCCTAACGATTCGACAAGTAGTGGTTTCGGCTACAAGTACAAATGAGCGGTCATTGCTCAATGCTACTCCATTGGCAAAAGCAAGGTCATCTAGTAAGACTGTTACTTCTTTGTTTGATTTATTGTATTTAAGTAACCTGCCTGTCTTGTCTAAATTTAGGATTGATGACATGAATTGCCTGCAAAACAAAATAACAAAAGTGTTAAGATTTAAAAACCTCTTATTAAAAGTTACATGAGAAGTTAGCTTAAATTACAACTCATTGAAATTTTACCTATGCTTTATTAAATGGATTAATAAGCTGCCAGCACAAGTACTCCTAGTGTGTTTTGAACCCACTCCAAACCCCCTCCCTCCCCCAAAAAAAAAAAAAATCTTGTGGGAGGTGGAAGTACCATTTGGGCCAAAACTTTATAGCAGAACTGACATGTTTAGTCATTGGGATTTTGGGATAAAGAGACTTTCTATTGTTGGGTATCTATTTCTTTCTTCTTCTTCTTATTTATTTATTTTAAATCAGAAGCTGCAACAAATTCAAGCATTTGCAGTGATTCCAGATTACAGGTCACTTGAAATGTTGAATTCCAATGAGTTTACACGGCACAATCTATTTACACCAAATTTCCTTTAAACTCTTCAATGGCAGATTTGTTTGTTTCATGGATTCATATCTTTTTCTCTTTTTCTTCTTTCTTTTTTTTTTTTTTTGTTGAACCTCCTCCTTCTCCTTTTCCCCTCATGCTATATATGGATAATTCTCTTTCAAATTGCTTCTGGAACCTCTATAGCAGGTCAGAATGCAACCATGTATTTGTAATTAAAATAGTAAGTTACCTTCTTTGGAAACTTCTGCTTGTATCTGTGAAATAAATCACATCTTCATGCTCATCAATATCCATATCATTCGTGAAGCATAAGGGCTGGCCTTCAACTTCAGTGACCACTTGAGTAGCCAAACCACCAGCAGGCCCTACTACTTGAAGACCGAAGTAGGCATCAGCAATATAGAGATTTCCAGTTTTCTTTTCAAATCGTAGTCCCAAAGGCCTCCCACATACATGCTCCATTTCTGGTGCAAATGGACGAAAACACTCCTTCCTAGTAAAAGTATAGATTTTAATTAATCATAATTAGCAAAATTACATGCATTGCTGTAAACAGAACAAGAGCAATTTATTCATTAGTTTAACTACAACGGAATGGGTGTGTGCCTACATTGTTTGGAGCTAATTCAACACACAACTGTGAGACATGACGTCATTATCCCATTCAACTAAAGTCCACATTCTTATTCTTACATCTCTCCTTACCTTATATAAAATCTAATTCCAAATACATTTCTAGATTAAATAGAGATGGAAAGAATAATTTCATGGGACAATTTCAAATCAATAAGACACAACCTGATTAATCAAGCATGTGTAATAATCTGATTAAGCAAGAAGCACTACCCATATATTTAAAACTTACTGTTTAAAAGAGAAAAGACTTATCAAATTCAAAACAATTTAAAACTAAAAAGAGCCTAGAAGGGTTTGGGTAGTCTTTCTTTTTCTTTTTGGTTTGACACCCCATATTCATATACAGCTGAGCATAAACTATACATCGCAGCAAATTTTTTTTTGAAATTGTCCAGTGTGTTCTATGAAATCATTTTTTATGTTAAAGCTATAGAAATTTTTTTTGTTGGAGTATGTTCTCCAGACTAAAATTTATGCCCATGTGCTAAGTTTGACACGTTCCTCTAGACAGTGACCCTCTGTAGTAAAGGCTTGTGGCGTACGCTGTGTTTTAAAGAGAAGCCAAGCCTTATAGCTACTCCTTGATTCAGTTATTTTACAACAGCAAGTATCAATCTACAACAAGGCATAGTTGATGCCATTACTCTCAAGGATGTGAAATTATTAGAATAAGCATGACAAGTGGCAACATAAGGGCATAAGGGCATAACTGCATAAGCAATTTCTGTCATTTGTTTAGTCATGTTGTGGGAAAATGCATTCAATGTGTGGGATGTTTTGGTTTTGGTGAAACACTATCTTGCCATGTATTCTACTTTTTCTATTTGATCAAAAAGAGAATGGTAATCTAACATGATACTGTCAAATGGCACACATTGAATTGGCTCTTCTAGTTGTGTGGTCTGATTTTAATTAAGCTCATACAAAATCATGTTTTGCACATCAAATCTAAAACCTAAATAGAAAAGCTGATTAGACGATTCCTAATAACACAAATAAGACATTCTAAAATCTAATTCATATGATTAAGATACTCACCAAAAATAGGGAAGACCTGAAACAACCTGTGTGATATTCTCATATACATAATCCTAAAAAAAACGTATAGGGATTTCAGTATGGAACTAACAGATAGCAAGATACCCAAACAGCCCAACCATATTCAGTCAAATGTGGATATCATATATGATCCTAATCTATATCATTTTCTTATAAAATAAAAGTTGGTAAACTGGAATGCATTTGTTGTGTTTTATTGTGTCTAACTCACATTTACAAAGAAAAAGCTTGTGCTAAGAGTCACCCTGGTTACAATTACCCTTCTCTGCGGAAATCCTCTCCAGTTAAAAAATGTATACATCAGAAAGTGATTCATACGTGAATTGAAAGACAGATGATTAATTCTTTGAATTAAGTGCACCGAAACCATCATAGACTAATTTCTCAGAGGCTTGGTCTAATTGTTGGGTTTATCATATCCTATGTGAAGCATAAGAAATATTGCAAGGTGAAATTAAAGTAAACAACAGCAGAGTCAGGAATTTTTGTTTGATGACCCAGTTATGGTACTGATAAATTTGTCGAGACAAACCCCCAGTCTGCACGCACACAACACACATACATATATAAAGAACTTATTATCTCTTACCAAATAATAAAATTTATCTCTTACTGTGCATATCCATAATGAAATTCTTAGAAATTCCATTTTCAATATATATTATCAAATCGTCTACCAAAGCCAATAAATAAAAATTGCAATCAAACCAATTAAGTCTATAAAGCCACAAGCTTTACAAATTCAGGAGCAAATAGGTAGTGATTAATTGTTACTAGTACCTATTAGAAGTGGTGAAAGCAAAATCAGTCCAACCAAGGGCAGGACCTTGCCATTTGAGAATCCGACCATCAGCCACACCAGTGTAGGGCCCTTCTCCATTGGGATCAAAAGCTAGGCTCTCTGGTCCCAAAGCTCCAGTTACTTGTATAATCTCTGCTTTGTGAAGCTGGTCATGGGACCCAGGAATTGTTGATGGTGCAAAGAGACTGACAGTTTTATTGGCTGGGTTTAACAGACCCAAGATGATGGAAAGCACTGCTAGTGTTGCTGCTATAGTCACTCTAAACTTTGAGTCCATGATTTTTTTTTTTTTTTCGTTTTACACTGAAAATGGGCTTTCAAAATGAGATGAAATTTTGGAGTGAGAAACTGAGAATCTCTCTATCTATCTGAGTTTCCAAAGTACAATATGTTAACTGTGTGTGTGTAGTGGACTGGTCATTGGTTGTTGGGAAGCAGTTGATTGTTGAAGCTCGTGGCACACGTGCTGCCTATTTTCAGCAAGTCTCACAAACTATTACATTTTGTTATGTCAGTCTGTGCGAGGGATGACGGACGCAGAATATACTTTCTCCTAAATATATATACACACTTCATTATAAATTTAAAATGCAAAATGCATATTCTTTCTTCTTGTTGAAAAATTACAACCCACTTCGACCTATATATAGTAGCTCAAGGTGGTGACTGGTAAGTGTCCAATTAGAATAGATGTTTTGTATTATGTGTTTCGAGAGAACAAATACCTCTAAATTTGAATAGACTAATTCGAGAGAGTTTAGATCAACGCTAGCTAACAATTTGTAACTAAAAAAAGAATGACTCCTTTAATTTATTGTCAAAATATGGATCTATACAAGCAGGGACCGAGCTATGTTTGGACCGGGGGGCAATGGCCCCCCTGGCCCAACAAGAAAAAAGAACGATTGTATTATACATAAATTTAAATCTGGCCCATGAAGGAAAAGAAGGAAAAAATCTGTGTAAATTTTTTTGGGGGGTTGCGGCAAAAGAAGGAAAAAAACTCTGTAAAATTTTCTTTGGTAGTTATTATATAAAAAAACTATTGGTAGTGGTAGAGTGGGTCACTAGCAGTGTTGGTTTTTTATTGAGTCAAGGACATGGTTGTGTTGTTTTGTCTTTTAGTTTGTCAATTTTTATTTTTTATTTTTATAAAAAGTTTGACATCTTTATAATTATATCAAAGAGACAACAAAGTATTATTAGGTAAATAATGAATCTTAGCAACAATCTTACTAACAAATTAGTATTTTGATTTTAAAAAAAAAAAAACACAAATAAGTATTTTAGTTATGATTTTTCTTTGGTAGGATTTTCATTTTTCATAATTTTGATTTTTTTTTTCTTTATCTTGTATATAGGGACCGGTCCCTATATACAAGATAAGCTTCATTAATTAGGTAAATGAAAAATGCTAACTTATTATCATCTATAATAATTATAAAAATTGTCATTGACTTTTGTTAACCTCTTCTAATGTTGACACATAATCTTTTAGAAGCGCATAATTTTTCAAGACAATCATTCTAATATATATATATATATATATATTTTTTTTTTTTAATTAAGTGTAAATTTTTGTATAAATCTTTCTATATTGACATCCTCCATTAAAATATTACAAAATACATTTTCTTTAAATAGTAGAATAAATAATTCTGTATACGAACACAGTTATAATAGATGCCCATTGATAGTGTCATAATTATTGAATTCTTTATTTAGAAAAAAATAAAATAGAGAAAATATCATATTTTACTGAACTTCCTGTGCATTGCATAGATTATTGACTAGTCTATTGATATAAATATCATAGTTCATTATATTCCAAACTAACCTCAATTCAAACTAATTTATTTGAATCAATAAAATATATATTTTTAATTATTTTTCCATACCAATTAAAAATGAGTTAGGGACATAATATCCCACCTACTAAGGAGTTAGCCTAAGTAATAAGTAGTTTAGGCGACTCCTAAGTTACGTGTAGATTAGGAGAGAGAGAGAGAGAGAGAGAGAGAGAGAGAGAGAGAGAGAGAGAGAGAAACCCAAATTTATTATTAAGAGAAAGGGAGAAAAAAAACACTTCCCTCTTTATGTTTGGGGTAGTTTACAATTTCATTATTTGGTTTAAGACACCAAACAACCAAACCTAAAATTTGTTGCTCCTACCTAGAAAGTAAGTATTAGCCCATGGAACCCAGGAGTTAGACTTTGTTCAACTTGAGAAGTGGGTTAATTTCTACCCCATGTATGTGTAATTTTCATGATGCGTGTATGAGTGGGTTGTCTCTTTGAGATTTGATTCTATTTATTCCACAAGCATAATTAAAAGAAAGGCAACTGTAAATATCCCATTTTGTATCCATTTAAGTCCACATTTCTCAATCACAACTATGGGTTTCACTATGAATTTAATTAGTATGATTCATTAATCACACTATTTATGTGAGAGGAGAAAGTATTACATTACTATATTCTGAAAGTACTAATCTCTAGGTTAAGAAACCAGACTCAGTCTTGATGACATAATTTGATGGAAAAGGTCATTAAGTAACTTAATCTTCTTTTGGACTGGAATTGGTGCATGGTCACCCAAGACAACGTGGACTAGAAAATTAAATTTTTAATATTTCTTAACCTTACCACCTTTATCCAGTGCCAGCTGAATAGTGGAGCAAGAGAGGTAGTCGCCTAAGACCCCAAGTAAAAAAAGGCCTCCAAATTTAAACCAATAGGGTTATTTATAATCAATAAATAAAATAATATTTTTTTACCAAATGAAAAACAAATAAAAAATAGAGAAAAATGCAACGTCTATAATATTTTTTACAACACTTTTACAATTATGCTAAGTAGCAGGTTATTACAACCTGTTATTGATGGCAAAAAAATAATTATAGTGATATTTTCAAAGAGAGAAAAAAAAAAAAGTAACTTAAAACCTAGGATTTGTTGTAAAAAAATATTGTGAATGTTGTACTTCTAAAAAAAATAAGAATAATAATAAGAGTTTAGTTAGTAAACTTTTACTAGTTCTCGTCTAAGTCCACCACTAACACCACTCTTTTACTTACTATTATCAATCTACCATATCAATAAGTATGAAAAATTTTGTCAAATTTTTTCTGTTTATAAAATTAAAAAAAAAAAAAATTCTACATAGTTTATGTTAATTAGTAGTAATTTTGCATTTAAAACAAGATAATCAATTTTTGCCTTAGGCCCCCAAATACATCAAGCCGCCCCTGCCTTTATCTCTAATGACTGGTACCAGTATGACCAAGGCAAGTGATGAAATTGAAAGGCATAATAACAAGACAAATATAAACTGATAAACTATAAGATTAAAACAATCAAAAAAATGAAGATTACACTTCACGGGGTTCTACGAAAATAACACTTAAAAAAGTGAAGAGAATACACTTGACTTGAGGATGGAACACAAGGAATGCCATTTGAATTCTCTGGTGAGGGAACTCCGGCTTCCACTTGAATTTGGAGGAGCTTATTATATAGACCTCAAAAAAAGCACCATTGCCTTGAATATATTCTCATGAAGCTATTGTTGTGAATTATGATTAGAGCCTTGTGGCTTGGGGCTACCATAGTTACTGACTACACAAAGACTTTAACCATAAAAAGACTTGTAGCTTGACGGATTTGCCACTTGTACATATTTTAATGGATTTAGTGCATTGGACTCAACTCTTGTCAGTTGTCACGTACTTCTTTAAAAGACAATGCTTTTTTTATTTTATTTTTTTATGAACTAAAAATACAATGCATTTGAAATTTAAATATACATTGATGAATATTAATATGTGCCCATAAGCGAACAGTGGAGCATGTTTCCTCTTCTTTTGTACTTCCTAATTTTTCTTTTGGTTCCTCTGCACCAGTGTTGCATATTGCTTTTAAGGGGACTTTGAAATGGCATTAATAAACTGAGACAATTATAATTTTCAGGAACCAACATATTAGAAGTTGGATAGAGATGACCTTTATATATGAATTACTAATGGAGTAGCTTTGATTAAAATATTCAAAAAATATTCTAAAGCGGCACCAACTTTCTTCATTTCCTTTCAAAAATAGTTTTAGTTGACAAGTACTATTACGTAAATTTCAAAGGGATGAGAATTACTATGACAATCTCTCACAACAGTACAACACTCGATAACTACTCATATCATATGCCATGAATTTCAGTTGGGACCAAAACCCATATCATATGCCATGAGATCCGCTATAGATAATTCGTATTCATTTTCCACATTTCTCATAGCCAAGCCCAAACAGAAGTAAGCAAACCTTAATAATCCCTCCAATCCATAAGTTTCGTTTGATTAAGTTGTACTTATCAAAACAAAATTGAGATATTGAAAAATTATACCTAAAAATAAGTCAATTTTCCATTTGTTAAAACATTAATATTTTTTGGAAAATGAATCATTTTTCAAAAAACATTTTCTAGAAAACTATCTTATTTTTCTATGTTTGGTAGTAAACTTAAAATAAGTCGAAAAACTATTTTTTGATTTTCTTTATTTAGCTTAGTGTGAGATAGAACTTGAAGGGTCACAATTTGGAGCCCAGACCCAATAGGTATGGGGTTTTGGTCCAAGGAGCCCAGAAACAATGAATTTGTAGAAAGTTGGCTATAGAACTAGGCTTTAACGAAGTATATTCTAGCTAAAGATGGGCCATACAACAATTGAAGGTAAGAAAATCCCCTTCACGTCAATAGATTCTCAGTCCGAGGAGACGTGGGGAATGTATACGGGTCCCAGTTCAGAGACTATGGTTCTTGCACTGTTCTTCTGTTCTAACTTCCTTCTTTTTCGTCCCCTTCTTCATGGGGACTCCCCTTTCTTATATAGTCTTCTTAAAGTTATCAGGGCCTCACACTTGTTGATCATCTGGACCCTCACTTGAGTGCTTGTCCCATCGAACATCCCCCCCATCTTTCTGTGAGTTGTAATAGTCAAGGCAGCACTGTTCACAGGTCCTCTCCACATTAATGCGGCCAGAAAAGTAGCTGTAATACATTTAATGTGGCAGTTGCAGCCTCTCCTTGGACACCCTACGCTTCCTTCCTTCCTACGGGTCTGTGGGACTCATCCTTGTTACTAATGCCCGTTGGGGTGGGTCTTTCTAGCAGGCAGAGTGTATGTTTGAGCCATATTTGTTACGTCCGAGTAGACATTTCTCCTTGAACCGCCTTATAAACATCTGCAGGCCCACAAGAACTGGGCCAGGAGCTCTTTTGGCACCCACGTCTTCTCCTCGGACGTGGTCGATCTTCCCATACGGGGCCCAAGGCTCATTGTATGATCTTGGGCCTTTGCCCCTACAGAACTGTTTTCCATAAAATTTTTAGAAATGCTATGTCTACAACATTTTCATAACGAATTCTAAGTGGTTGGTTGTTATTAGTTGTTATGAGTGGTCAAAAAAGTAATTTAAATTTGAAATTCCAATTTGAACCAATAACAACTTATCACATGTAATTTATTATGAAAATATTGTAGATGTAACATTTTTCTAAAATTTTAATAGAAAACAACTTTATTTCCCTTCAAGCTATATATATAAGGAAAGTTAAGAGATAATTTTTCTTTGACCAATTTTTTTCTAATACTACCAAACATGGGATAACGCAGAAAACTATCTTTACATAAGATTTATCATCAAAACAAACGGAATGGTGAGTTTGATTCAGCTTTTTGATTTTGGGTTTTTTTGTAAAAGTGGCAATTTGCAATTGCTACTTAGGGAATGTAATGCGAAAAGCACTTAAATCATGTTTACAAAATTGAAAGGCACGATTTCAAAATTTTACCAATAGCCTAAAAAGTGGCAATTTCAAACTACCGACGTGATTTTGGCCCGAAGACTAACTAATTTTTAAATTAAGCCATTGCAAATATGAAAGACCAACAAAAATGCAATTACAAGCAACAATTACAATAAAATAAAATAAAATAATTCAGAACCACTCTAGTTTGGGAATTATTATCTTGTTTGGAAGTTAAAGGCAATCACATTTTAGTATTTTACTATCTGCAAGCTAAGCAGCATGGGTAAGAAGAACTAATTATTTCTTTTAGTTTGGGTTTTTCTTTATAATATTTTTGATAAGCTTTTAGGATGGGTTTGAAACTTAAATCTAACGTGTTTCATATACTGCTTTAATTTACTAAATAGTTTTTTTTAATAAATCATTATGCTAAATTGCTAATTAGTTACCTAGTAAATTTATATAACAAAGTCAAATGAAAAGAAAAGAGGGCTTAAAAAGAGTAAAGGAAAGAGAAAACTATTTAAAAATGGTTTTCTCTATACTTTTTTTTTTCCTCTTCTAAGTACATAAGCCTTCTCGGTGTGTTTTCCATCATGTTCTTTTAAAAGTTTGAACCAAATGGTGTCACATTACTTAATAACTATGTATCCAACCTTGGTAGATTCTTGTAAACGGTAAGATGGTAGCTGCCAAACAAATCATACATCGTAAATAGATTAAAAAATTTAGATTGCTCTTAAATTATTGACCGTTTTAGATAGTCATGAAGTTGTAAATATACATGTAATATAAGGAAACCTAAGAATGTACTGGTCTAGATCTCTATATTCTGTAGAGCAAGAATATGAAATTATTCTCGTAAGCCTTGTTGCGAACTCTCATTAAGTTAAGTACTTTCATGTACACTGTCATTAAAGATTAAACCAGCTGAATTGGTAGTAAGTTAGTTTAAAAGTTGAACAAATTTTGTTTTTGATAAGAAATTGGCAACTTTTATTAAAACGAAGATAACATTGCTACGTCATGAGCCACAGCAGACTCAACCATAGAAGGTGTTTCCTCTATCCAAACAACCTTGCCTATCACCGAAAGTGGATCACTACATCCAGTCACAGCATCACAAACAACCTTGAAGTCGCATTCAAATAGGACATCTTGAACACCCACATCCCAAGCAAACAGTAAGCTCTCCTCCAATGCCTTAGCTTCAGCCTCCAGCGGCCCCAATGGTAATGGAAGGGATTTATTAATTGCTGCTTCAACACTCCCATCATGATCCCGAATAATGACTCCAACTCCGGTTGAGTTGTTATTTGCAAAAATTTGATATCATGTATTTGATCAAAAGAAGATGGAGCTACATTACATATTTGATTATTTGGTTCTTTCTACATGAGTAACTTAGCCTTGAATGTCTTCTCAAAAAAAAAAAAAAAAAAAAATCAAAGCTTTGAATGCCTCTTCCTTTTTTGTTGTAAGTATTAAAAATAAATAAATAAATTCAAGTTTAAGGGTTACCAGTTGAGGAACAAGTTATCAAATGTGAGGAAAACCTTCTTAATCTAGAATAAGTAAGTTTTTGGGAGAGTGGAACAGGATATAAACCATAAAAAGGAACAGCCTAAGCGGTTACAAAATTCCATTCACAACTTGGATGATGTTAGAAAGGAGATGGCACTAAGGGAAGATCTGGAAGCTCTCATGAATAGGGAGGAAGTGATGAGGTCCCAGAAAGCCAGATGCAATTGGATTATTCTTGGAGATAGGAATACCAAATTTTTTCAGATAGTAGTGAAGCAAAGAAGGGCAAGAGCCTGAATTCTTCATCTAAAAACAGAGGATGGTAATTATGTGGAGGATTAGGGGACCATAGAGAAGTTATTGGTTGATCATTTCAAAAAATCTTATGAAGGAACGGTCTCTACCTCATTGATTGCATGTTAAGTGAACTACATAGCCTTCCCATACCCCATCTGTCTTCACAATAGAATCTAGATCTAAACAGGCCTATCACAAACTGGGAGATAGAATCCATTGTCTTTCAATTGGGATCCCACAAAGCCCTTGGACCTGATGGAATCCCTACCTTTTTCTACTAGAACTATTGGGAGACTGTGAAGCATGATATTTTCAACACTGTTCATGCTTTCTTCCATTCAGGGTCTTTACTCAAAGCCCTTAACCATACCTTCATCACCCTAGTTCCTAAAACTTCTTTTCCTGAGAATGTTCATTAGTTTAGGCCTATTAGTTTGTGCAATGTGGTTTACAAGATTATTGCCAAGATATTGGTTAATAGGCTTAAACCCCACATGGATCAGCTTATTACCCCCCCCATTAGAATGCTTTCATAAGAGGAAGAAATATTTCAGATAATATCCTGATTGCTTATGAAATTTTTGACCTCATGCGTAGGAAGAAAGGAAGGAAATGTAGTTTTGGAGCTTTAAAAATTGATATGAGCAAAACTTATAACAGGGTAGACGGGAGATTTTTGAAAGTTGTCCTAGTTGCTACGAATTTTAGCATTAGGTGGATTGGTTGGATAATGGAATGTGTGTCATTTGTTAAGTATACCCTATTAGTCAATGGTTGCATGACTCAGTCCTTCACACCTTCAAAAAGGCTTAGGCAAGGGGATCCTATATCCCCATATTTGTTTCTTATGTGTGCTAATGTGCTATCCATTGCTCTTTTGAAAGTTGAACAAAACAAGGATTTGCAAGGGATTAAGGTGGGAAGAAATGGTTGTTCTTTTACTCACCTTCTATTTTCTGATGACTCCCTCTTCTTCTTCTTCAAAAATGATAACAAGTCTATACTCACTTTGCAACATACACTCCAATGGTATTGTTCCCTATCTGAGTTGAGTATTAACTTTACCAAATCAGACCTTTTTTGTTCTCCTAACATGCCTAGTGAAGATCAAAGTAACCTGGCCAGGCTTCTCCAAGTAAAATTGGTCCAAGCCCTAAGTAAATATTTAGGCTTGGACTTCAAATTAAAAGGGAAAAGGGTGTCTGATTTAAAGTTTTTGGAGGATAAACTGCTCTCTAAGGTTGGAAAGCAAGGCTCCTTTCCCAAGCAAGAAGGGGTACTCTTATTAAATTTGTCCTCCAATCTATTCCCATGTACACCTTCTCTTATTTCAAAGTCCTTGATTCTACATGTAGGAATTTAGACTCTATTGTGAGGAATTTTTGGTGGGGACATGACCAAGGAGTTAAAAAATTGCATATGGTTCACTGGGATAAGTTATGCCAAAATAGGAAGAATGGTGGTATTGGCTTCAAGAAATTCAACCTCATGAACCAAGCAATGCTTGCTGTTGATGTGGGCCGTGTGGCTTGTATTGCCAAGCCCAAGTCAACACAAGTTGACCAAATTCTTGTTATATTAGGAAACCTCACTAGCCGACTTTAACATACCAATCTTTCTTTGGAGTCATATGATATGAGCATGCTGAACCTAAAACCCAAGATTCCAATAGAACATTGTTACCTAACGAAACTGAAAGTAAATATGCACCAACTTCACTGTTATCTGATGTTTCTTTAGCAACACTAGCTGATTCTAAGGGCTTCTTTCCATTCTTCTTCTCCACTAAATACTCTTTCAACTCTTTACACTAATTCTTGTAGTGCCTTTTCTTGTGACAATAAAAGCACTCTACATCTTTCTTTGCACGTGATTTAGACTATGATCTGTTCCTGTTGGAATACCATCCTCTTGACCTGCTTCTACCCCTATTGCTTGACTCAGACTTTACAATAAGTCCATCGACCTGAGAACCATCACCATCTTTCTTCATCTTTATATGTGACAAGAGAACATTATTCACCTCCTCGAGTAACGCTTTATCTTCGTCCTCATAGTTCACCCCAAAACTTGACAATTGGGTATTCAACATGTTAAACGTGTTGACATGCTCCAACAGATCTGAACCCTCCTTCATATGCAAATTATACAATTGCTTCTTCACGTACAATTTGTTCGTCAGATTCTTTCTCATATAAAGACCTTCTAGTTTTTCCTAAACCTCCTTTACAATCTTTGCTTCTAGGATGTTGTGAATGACCTCATCACCTAGGTTGAGACGAATAGTGCTAGCTGCTTTCTCATCCATCTCTACCCATTTTACATCCTTCATCGTTTTTGGTTTCTTCTCCTTCCCAAGCAAAGCCTTATGAACTCCTTGTTGAATTAGGAGATCCTTCATCCGCCTTTGCTAAAGAGAAAAATTTCCCTTACCACAAAACTTCTCTACATCATACTTTGTGGTTGACATCTTTACTGTATTCAAAAGGATTGAATCCTAACCTGGCTCTGATACCACTTGTTGTGTAGATAGCACCCTAGGACTCAAATTAATAATAGTAAATAAGCGGAAATTAAATAATAAGCACACACAAAGAACACAAGAATTTACATGGTTTGGCAAACTGTCTACCTCCACAGCGACGACGGAGAAATTTCACTATAAAAATTGAGGAGATACAATAGTGCACAAGAACACTCTCAAGAAACCCAAATCTCAATTACACCCTAGCACTTTCTCTCAAGAAAACACAAGACTGAATAACCCACAACTTTTTCTCTGATGCGGCTATATTTCTCTTCTTATTTTTCTTCTATATAAGTGCAGCCATGTGAGTAGAGTAATTCCAAAAGACCTGGTGCTATATGAATGCTCAAATAGTATGTAAAACACCTTGAATGTTTAGACTCCCAAATTACAAATTACCAATTCAAGCTTATTATCAAACAATGTATGTACGGAATATGAACATAAGCTTAAAACAGAATTGATAAAACAATCTAAACCAAATAAAATCACAACCACAACAGAAATTAAATGGCAAAGATTAAGGGAAGAGAGATGCAAACACAAAGACAACACAGCGATGTGTTATCGAAGAGGAAATCGAAGTTCTTGGTGTAAAACCTTTCCGTCGCCCTCCAAGTGGTAAATAATCTACTAGAGAATGAAGTTGGGATACATGAACAGTAAAAGACCCTCCAAGCCTAATCTACCTAGTGTACCTAAGCCCTCTAAGCTTCTTGCTCCAATGAGGTTACGCCGAACCTTTGTTTTTTCTAGCTTACCGAATTCCGCTGTAGCCTATAGCATCAACCAATATCAATTGGTCCCTTCCTAACTGCTTTCTAAGCACCAAACAGCCTCCTCACAGATATGGGTATGGTGAGAAAATGTTTTGGCTAATGTACCTCTCAAAGATGTAACAATGGAGAGGGTGAGAGTAGAGGAATTTGGAGAATCAAATGATGAAAATTATGGATGAGTCAATCTTGTTTTTCTCTAGGGTTTCTCTCTCAAAATTCTCTCTGGAAGCTCTCTATATTTCGTGGGTATAAGGGTCTATATATAGTAGGGTGTGTATGGAATGCGAAGAGTCAGTTTTGTAACAAACAGGGTGTTCTGGCGACTTGGCCTCGCGACTTGACTAAGTTGCAAGTTCGAGTCGCGAGCTAACTGCCTAGTCAGATTGGAAGATTTATCCTATAGTGCAATAGTTGGCGTGACCCTTTAGCTCCCTTGCATGCTTCACATGTGTGTCAACTTTGTCGACTTGCTAGCCGCGAGCCAATCTCGAGATCCAGTCGCGAGGCCCTACTTGAATGCACACTCTTGAACTTTTCTTCACACTCTCTTACACACTACCCTTACATGATTCCTACCTAAATACAAGGTTTCTAAATGTTGAATTACAAGCAAATTTGACACGAAATAAAATCAACAAGATGGTTGATTAAATTCAACCTTACACTATATAAGAAGAAAAATAAGAAGAGAAGTACAGCCGCATCAGAGAAAAAGTTGTGGGTTATTCAGTCTTGTGTTTTCTTGTGAGAAAGTGTAGGGTGTAATAGGGATTTGGGTTTTTTGAGAGTGTTCTTGTGCACTATTGTATCTCCTAAATTTTTTATAGTGAAATTTCTCTGTCGTCGCCATGGAGGTAGGTAGTTTGCTAAACCACACAAATTCTTGTGTTCTTTGTGTGTGCTTGTTATTTAATTTCCACTTATTTACTGTTATTAATTTGAGTCCTGGGTTGCTATCTGCACAACACTTGCTAAACAATTTTGGAGAATTGAACATAACCGACAATCCCTTTTGGCTAGAACCTTCAAAGCCAAGTACTTCCCAAGAAGTTCCATCCATGATTGTGTTCCTAAGCCTCACCACTCTTGGTTTTGGAGAAGCATAGTTAAGTAGGATGGTTCAATCCTAAAAGAAGGAAGATGGTGGGTGGGAAGTGGTTGGCATATACCTCTTCAATACCCTCACTGGTTTCAATGCCTTGCCCAAAACTTCCTAAATCCTAACTTAGTTTCAGGTACTGTTGTTGATCTCATTGACCACACTACTGGAGCTTGGAAAACTGATTTGGTTAGATCTGTATACCCTGAGCCTTAATGTTCTGAAATCCTAAGCATTCCTTTACCAAAGACTGGGACTGTAGAAGACAAACTTCTTTGGAAACACTCCTCATCTGGGGAGTTTGTAGTAAAAAAATGCTTATAATTTGCTTCTTAAGGATGAGGCTTTGAAGTTTCATGGTCACCTCAGACCTTCTCAGATTCCAAATTTATTACCGAACCGATAAAGATCGGTTTTTTTATAATTGGAATTGATGCACACCGCCTAAGGTCAGTTTTCCGACCTATAGTGGTGCGGTTTTTTGGGGTCGGTTTGAAATATTTAAAAAAAAAAAAAACTGTTTTTTTTACTAATGAAAAAATTGGGCTTTCAAGCCTAATATCAATATATCAACCTGTTCAAGATTTTTATGGACATTCTTGGTTTGGTAGATGGGGTTGTAGATTTTGCCATGCAAGTTTGGAGTGGCAGAGCACAATTACAATAAAGCTATTGAAATTCTTACCTCATTGGAAATTGACAAAATTATCCAAGATTTTAGTAACACAGACCAATACAAAGAAATCAAGCAAATAATTCGTCATTGCAAAGATATGAGTGAAACCCAGCTATTGACAATTAGAGATCTTCTAAGGTTTATGCTAATTGTCAAGTCCTCTTGTGCTCTTTTGCAATTAAACAGTGATACTGCTGTTAAAATCAATGAATTGGAATTGAAATATGAGAGAGAAAGGGACAGGACGATGGGTGAGGTGGGTGGGTGGGACTTGAGGTTTTGAGAAGAATCTAAATTTGGGAAGAGGCATACACGTGTGGAAAAAATTGGTTTTTGTTTTAATTGATTTTGAAGAATGGTGTTTTAGACTTTTAAGTTTGTTCCACCTAAGCAAAAAACACGTGTTTGTCACATGTAGTAAAATTCTGTCTAATATAATAGCAAAAGTAACACCAGGGTACAAAGTGTGATAAGTGTAATAGTTTAGAATGCAAAGTATGCATTCGGATAGTTTAGGATATAAAGTGTAATCTGGTTCATAGTTTAGAGTGGTAAAGTGTAATTTCCCCTAAAATAAATGAAAAATCACTGATTTCAATATTCTCATTACCCAATCACTTCTCTTTTCTCACTAACTAAATAACATCACGTCATATAATATAATGTTTAAAAAACTTATCTATAAACAATATTTTGTTGAATCACTCATAAATTCATCGGTGATTAAGTTTGACAAAAATACAACCACACTTAAAAAATAAAAATAAAGTTTTTAAATATTTTACATTAACCCACATAAATTTTACCTAATCCACCAAATCCATTATTTTATTTTATTTTTTTATGAGATTTTCATTTTTCGCTAAATTGACTTATGGGATTAATTCCCATTAGTTTTTATGGACAGAAGAATCATCACGTAATTGTTGATGTGAATCAATTGGCGAGTCTTCAATTTGTTGGATACAAAAGAATTGCAGCCCCAATTGCCTAAAATTCCAAAGGGTATATTAAAAAAAAAAGAAAAAAAAGAAAAGGAAACCAAGCTTCTTCGACAGTTCCATTTCCCCCCTCGTCTATAAAACACAGCCAAACAAACAAATCAAAACCCCCACGCCTCTTCAAAAACCCTAAACCCCCAACTCCACTCGCCCGCAATGCAGGTAGGCCACACTCAAACCCCAAACCCCACGCACCACCTTCCTCATCCCCAGACCCACCACCAAAAATGTCCCCCACAACCACCATAGAAGACTCTTCACCATCCGAGCCACCTTACCCAGCAGCAGCTGGATCAGGAGGTGAAGAAGACTATGAAGCTGAACAAGTACAGTGGTCGCATCACAGAACCCAAGTCCCAAGGTGCGTCCCAAGCCATGCTCTTAGGCGTGGGTCTCTCCGAAGAGGACCTGTCCAAACCTCAAGTGGGTATCTCCTCCGTGTGGTACGAGGGTAACACTTGTAACATGCATCTCCTTAATCTCTTCGAAGCTGTCAAAGAAGGTGTACGACAAGTTGGGTTGGTACCTTTCAGGTTCAACACCATTGGTGTGAGTGATGGTATCTCCATGGGGACCAGAGGCATGTCGTTTAGCCTTCAGTCTAGAGACCTCATTGCTGATAGTATTGAGACTGTGATGAGTGCACAGTGGTACGATGCCAATATCTCCATTCCTGGTTGTGACAAGAACGTGAGTTTCAAACTTCACTAATCGCATTTCTTCTAACATTATTGCATTAATAAGTTAGAATTCAATTTTGTCCTTTAACTTTTATTTCAATCGTCAAATTTAGTTCAATTTTTATTTAGAGAGATGCTACGTCTACAACATTTTTACAATATTTTTACAACAAATCACAGGTGGTTAGTTGTTATTAGTTCAAATTTCAAACTAACGCTAAAATTACTTTTTTGCCTCAACAATAACAACTAGTAACAACTTGTCTACAACATTTTTATAACAAATCGTAAGAGCATCCATCAAAAGTAAATTTTTAGCAATTTAGCTCCACCAAAAGTTACTTTATCTATTTTACCTACACATATGCTACAGCAATGGATCTATTTTAGCTTTCAACTCAATAAAATAATATATTCATCACAATAAAATAATATTTCTATTACAATAAAATAATAATATTTCTACTCTAATAAAATAATATATCACCACCACCACACAACACAAACATCCTCCTCCACCACCACCAGTCCACAGTAGAGAAAAAAAAAAAAAAAAAACCAAATCAAGGCTCAAGCGATTCCAAGGATCGGCTGAGACATTAACCCAAATCAAGGCTCAACCCAAAAAACAAAAACCCAAATCAAGGTTTCGCTCTCCACCGCCACTCCAAGGATCGGCTGAGACATCGAGGCGATTTCGATGTCGGGGAGTGGATTCTCTTCACCAGCCCGACGTCGTTTATCCAGTTTGTGTTCCTGCGGTGCCCTTCGGTGTCGTTCGCCGGAGGCGAGGACGTGAACGAGAGGCTGGTGAAGGAGGACAGGCATTTCGTGAGGTTGAACAAAGGAAGAATGGTGGTAAGGAGCGACGGCGACGATGTGGGCTGGGGCTGGGGCTGGGACGGCGACGGTGATGAGTGCTTGATGGAGTGAGAGAGATGAGTGAGGGAGATGAGAGCTTGCGACGGCATGGGCTGGGCTGGGCTGGGACGGCGACAGACGGCGTGGGCTGGGGCTGGGACGACGACGGTGATGAGTGCTTGATGGAGTGAGAGAGATGAGTGAGGGAGGTGAGTGTTTGATGATTGAGGGAGATGAGTGATCTGAGTGCACGCTGAAAGAAACGGAATAAAAGAATGAAAAAAAATAAGATTAGTTTTATTATTTTATTAGTTTTATTTTATTCTATAGATGTGCACTGTAGCAAATAAGCTAAATTTTATACATTTGGCTCCACTGCTGCAAGCCCTTTTTGCTATATTGGTGGAGCTAAAATAACATTATAGTTTTTTAGCTCCACTGCTGCAAATGCTCTAAGTGACAAGTTATTACTAGTTGTTATTGTTGAGGCAAAAAAGTAATCTTAGCATTAGTTTGAAATTTGAACCAATAACAACTAACCACCTGTAATTTGTTGTAAAAATATTATAAAAATATTGTAGACGTAACATCTTTTTTTTTTTTTTTTATTAATACTTTGACTGAAACATTCATGAGACATGTCATTTAATATATCTTTTTGTTTGATGATTATTATTCTAAAAGAAAAAAATTTTAACTGTATTCATTTGCTAATATATTTGGACAAAATGATCAAATTGACTCGATTTGATGAAGTGAGAAACTAAATTGTCAAGGGACTAAATTGAAGGCTTGTTGGCATGGACTGGATTAGTTGTTTCTTGTCCCATTTTACATTTTTTTTTTTTTTTTTTTTTTTTTTTTTTTTTTTTTTTGCAGATATTGGCATCGTACCACTGTGCACTCATCACAGTCTCAATACTATCAGCAATGAGGTCTCTGGATTGAAGGCTAAACGACATGCCTCTGGTCCCCAAGGAGATACCATCACTGACACCAATGGTGTTGAACCTGAAAGGTACCAACCCAACTTGTCGCACACCTTCTTTGACAGCTTCAGAGAGTTTAAGGAGATGCATGTTACAAGTGTTACCCTCGTACCACACGGAGGAGATACCCACTTGAGGTTTGGATAGGTCCTCTTCGAAGAGACCCACGCCTAAGAGCATGGCTTGGGACGCACCTTGGGACTTGGGTTCTGTGATGCGACCACTGTACTTGTTCAGCTTCATACTCTTCTTCGCCTCCTGATCCAGCTGCTGCTGGGTTAAGGTGGCTCGGATGGTGAAGAGTCTTCTATGGTGGTTGTGGGGGACAATTTTGGTGGTGGGTCTGGGGATGAGGAAGGTGGCGCGTGGGGTTTGGGGTTTGAGTGTGGCCTGCCTGCATTGCGGGCGAGTGGAGTTGGGGGTTTAGGGTGTTTGAAGAAGCGTTGGGGGGGGGGGTTGAGGACCCCTCTGGGTTGGTGGATATTTGGGGCGAATCTCTGGCACTGATCACACTTCTTAGCGTATTCT
This sequence comes from Quercus lobata, assembly GCF_001633185.2. Classification (NCBI taxonomy): domain Eukaryota; kingdom Viridiplantae; phylum Streptophyta; class Magnoliopsida; order Fagales; family Fagaceae; genus Quercus; species Quercus lobata. The sequence continues at coordinate 12,438,233 of NC_044910.1, forward strand.
TGGGCTTCTCTTTGCATGTTCGGCCACTAGTATCCTTGGGTGAGTGCCCTGTGTGCTAGCGACCTTCCTCTGGTGTGACTTCCACAAATTCCCTCGTGTAACTCTTCAAGTAGAGACTCGGATTCTTCTGGATGTATGCAGAGTAGGTACGGCCCAAAGTAGGAGCGCCGATATAGTTTGTGGTCTTCTAATAGCCAGAACCGAGGAGCATTCCTACGTATCTTCTCGGCCTCTAGTTTTCCCTCTGGTAAGAAAGCCACGATCTTAGTAAAACTTGGCTGGACAAGCAAACATGAATTAGTAGGATATCATACCTTCTCCAAATTAAAAAAATAAAGGACCTCCTTGTAGTTCTCTCGAATGCTAGTAGATAGAATCCATGGATATTTTAGCAACAATTTTCCCATATCTTTATCCACTACTGCAACCTGCAAGACAATTCATCAACATAGACAGACAGGATAACAACATAACAAGAGAAACATACAAAGGAAACATAATTTCAATATTGACTAGAAAATCATACAAATATTATCATATTTAAATTAAGAAGAGTGTTGTAGCCATAGCAGAAATGCATATTAAATAAGCTTCTCAAACAGTGAATTTTGTTACTTATTCAAAGGAAAAAGATATATCCATACAGGGGATGAGAGACCTGTTTATAAAAAAAAAGGGGGGGATGAGAGACCTAAAACTAACAAAAATTGCCCACGTGCATTACATCTCTATCATTGCATACTGCAATATATAAAACCTAACTTTATGTTTCAAAGCATACCACAATACATTTTTGTGCGTATACTAAAATAACATAAAGCACGATTGAATTTCACAGTACCTCCTTGAAAGCCAGGACTCTTAGTTTAATAAGCTCAATATTGTAGAAAATAATTTCAAGACACCAGACGACCAAACTTAAAATTTGTTGCTCCTACCCAAGAAGTAAGTATTAGCCCACAAAACCTAGGAGTTATACTCTGTTCAATTCGAGAAGTGGGTTAATTTCTACCCCATTTATGTGTAATTTTCATGATGTGTGTGCATGGGTGGACTGTCTCTTTGGGATTTGATTCTACTTATTCCACAAGCATAATTAAAAGAAGGGCAACTGTTAACATCCCATTTTGTATCCATATGACTTAAGTCCACATTCCCCAATCACAACTATAGATTTCACTATAAATTTAATTAATATGATCCATTAATCACATTATTTATGTAAGAGGAGTAAGTAATAAGTCGCTATATTCCAAAGGTACTAATCTCTAGGCCAAGAAACAAGACACAATCTTGATGACATAATTTGATGGACAAGCTCATTAATTAACTTAATCTTCTTTTGGACTGGAATTGGTGCATGGTCACCCATGACAACGTGGACTAGAAAATTAACTTTTTAATATTTCTTAACTTCACCACCTTTAGCTCTAATGACTGGTATTAGTATGACCGAGGCAAGGATATCGTGAAAAATGGTGAAAGTGATGAAATTGAAAGGCATAATAACAAGACAAACATAAACTATAAGATTAAAACAATCAAATTTCAGAATATTAAAGAATTAACTTACTTGAAACACTTGGATTTCATTGCTTGAAAAAGATTACACTTCACTCGGTTCTACGAAAATAACACTTAAAAAAGTGAAGAGAATACACTTGACTTGAGGATGGAACACAAGGAATGCTATTTGAATTCTTTGCCTCTGGTAAGGGAACTCCTCCTTGCACTTGAACTTGGAGTAGCTTGTTATATAGGCTTCAAAAAAAGCACCATTGCCTTGAACAGGGACGGAACCAGGATTCGAAGTTGGGGGGGCAAAGTATAAACACAAAAAAGTTTATGGAAATCAAAACTAACATCTACTCAAGCTTTGTTGAATTCCATCCCATTTATTAACATTATAATCTCATATTTTCACAATTTGGATTGATACTAATTTAATTGGTGTTAATTTTTTGGAATTTTGTTTGAAATTTTCATGAATTGGGACATCAACACTAGAGGCAATGCTACATTATCAACTTCAAATTATTTGTAATTTTTTCTCTTTAAAAAAAATCAAATATTATAGATAATTTTCCCATCATCAACCATTCAAATAAAAGTTTCATTATTTCCATATTATATAGCTCTATAGTTTCAAAATTTAGTCCAAAAAATAAACCAAACAAACATACCTCGCTACAACAACAACATTAATGTTAATAAATTATTTTCTAAAAATAGTTAATAATTTATAAAATAAATCAACAAACAAGCGTTATCAATTAATAACATTTATTACTAACCACTACACACATTTGATTCATAGTTCCCAGTCCCACAGGCTTTACTTTTTTATTGCCATTTTCTAGTTTTTTTATTATTTTTATTTTTATATTTATTTTTTATCTCATTTGTCCTTATTTGACCATCTTTTTTTTCAAAATCAAAAGTAAAGGATGACTTCTTAAATTAAGTACACAGTGCTATATTTTTTTCAAAATGGGAGGGGGGGGGGGGGCAATGGCCCCCCTCTGCCCCAACATGGGTCCATCCCTAGCCTTGAATATATTCTCATGAAGCTATAGTTGTGAACTATGTCTAGAGCTTTGTGGCTTGGGGCTACCTTAGTTATTGACTACAAAAAGACTTAAGTACTTAACCATAAAAAGACTTGAGTAGCTTGGTGGATTCGTCGTGTGTACATATTTTAATGGATTCAGTGCACTGGACCCAACTCTCGTCAGTTGTCAGTCCAAGGTTGTCAAATCCAGACCGGACCGGTCCGACTCGGTTACTAGTGACAATAACCACTGAACTGATTGGATTCCTTGTGCAAGCTTGAAATTTATATTTTATTTATTTTAATTTTAAAAGATTAATAGTGTAGTTGCACGATTTTCCTGCCCCAAACTCTATTGATCAGGCCTCGGCTCAAGGCGCAACCCATAATAAAAATTTGTAGAGAATGGGTCAAAGAACTTAGCCTCAGTGAGCCTATTCGGTCTGATACATGAACAATATTGTTGCAGAAAACAAAAACACAAGGATGGATCTCGAAAATAAGATTCTATTTCTTCAGTTCCGAATACAGTTTTTCCGTCCCTTTCTTTGAGGGACTCCACTACATTATATAGTTCTCTCCTTCTCATCTCAACCTTACACTTGTTGATCATCTAAGCATCTGCTTGAGCACCTGTCCCATCAGCGCCCTTATCACTCCCTTTGTGAGTTGCAGAGGCCAAGGTGGCACTGTTCAGGGGTCTTTTCCTCATTAATGCGGCCAAGAGGGTGGTTGTGGCGCAATTAATGTGGTGGTGGCAGCTTTCCATGAGATATTTTGGAGTTTATTCTTTTTATATGCTGGGAGGATGAACTGAAATGGTTGGGGCGGGTTCCTCGTCTGGACTTCGTAATGTTCGAGAAGGAGTTACTCCTCGGACAAATTTCTTTGGCGCTATTGGGCCTGAATAATGCTTTATCTGTCATTTCTCCTCGGACAGGATGCTCCTCGGACGGGCCTGTAGTTAGACTAGCCCATTATTTTGGGCCGGGCCCCACAATAGCCCCTCAAAACTCCGGTTTTTATTTCCTTCCGAGGAAAAAAGCGGGGTTTTGATGTTAGTGAGAGGATAGAAGTAGGGAGAGCTTGAGGCGCGCGTGCGGACAGTTACGCTGGACGCGCTACAATTTACGAGGCGCGGTTATTTACTTCTGGAGGCGTTATGTCTCCCTCATCCAACGGTGTGGCGTGGATCGAACGGCCATCGTTTTTTCTCGAATTTTTAGGCAGGAGCGATCTTTTCTCTCTCCTCCCGGCTGTATAAGGCGTTAGAGGGGTTTGGTTTTTCTTTTTATCTGCATCTCATAAACCCCAGAGGATTCCAGAGAACTCCATTGAACCCCAGAGATCTGCGAATACTCGCACCCGCTAAGCCACCGTAGCCGTTTTTCGTGAGGCGTTTCCTCCAAGAGAGATTTCCAGACATCCCATTGAGCGTTTTGTGAAGGTATCAGTGAATTCCGTTCATTTCGTCGTTTCGATTCCCTCCTCGGACTTTACCTTTCTTCTCGGTCTTTATTTTCATTCCTCCAGTTCAGCTCAAATGGGTAGATTCGAAAAACTAGTAAAAACTCCGGCCGCTATGGAGGCCTTTAGGGAAAAATACCGCATTCCCCCTGGGGTGGGGCTACAGTACTGTCCTCTCGAAGGAGTGTTGACAGATAGAGGCGAGGGAGAAGTTGTTATCCCCATGATTGCTTTCATAGAGGGAGGGATGACACTTCCCATGCGTAGGATTACTAGGGAATATCTGTTCAACCATAGGTTGACGCCGCATTAATGTGCCCCGAACATGTTCAAGATATTAGGCTGCGTAGATGTCCTAGACGAGCGGATGAATTTAGGCCTTACCTGGCACGATGTGGCTTTTCTGTACGAGTGTCACCACATCGAGAACGGAGGGTATTACCTTAAATCCCGATCCGAGATCGTTAGGTTGATTTCTTATCTCCCAATATCCAATAAGACCGTGAAGAACAATTTCCTTATTGCTTCGGGGGAGTGGTTCGATGGTATCCATTGTCCAACTCGGGCAGGAAACCCAGGTGTGGCGTCTTTAGGACCAATCCTTTTTTGGGAAAGGGTTTAGTATTGGGGGGTTGTTTTTCTTACTTTCTTTACAACTGGAAAATTTCATGAATTAATCCCACTTTTCTTGTGCATTTGCAGATAGAGTTCACGTCGCTCCTCGGATCAACTTCGTGAATGTGCCGGCGTTGAACTACCTTCTAAGGTCGGAGATCTACGTTACTGAGGACGGACAGTTGCGTGCGGCCCATCTGGTTCTGGGTTATCAACCTCTGAGCAGTTCTTTCCAAGCTATTGGTCATGCCATAAGGGCTGGCAGTCCGAGGTTGGCTAGGATTGACGTGTCTAAGAACGGGTTCCTAGCTCAACGTGATCTACCACCGGTTATGCTACTCGGCGTTCGTGATCCCTATTTAGCAGAGCAGTTGCCTCCGCCAAACGAGCCTGGCGTCGCTGTTCCAGTTGAAGAGGAAACCGAATCATCTCGTCTTTCCCTTGAGGAAGAGATAGACGAGTTTTATTTTGAGGAGGAAGTTCAGCAATCCCCCTTGGTTGAGCTTTCTGACCCCGAAGGAGAGCAAGATCAGCACTCCGCAGTTGGTGTTCCCTCAATCATCATCTGCTCGGACGACCCCTCGGACGAAGAGATAGAGCCCATGGCCAGGAAGGGAAAGACTTTAAAGGAGTTGATGGCCTCCCGAGGGAAAGGTCAGTCATCAAAGGGTCAGTCATCAAAGGGCCCAACTCAGTCACAGGCCCAGACCCTTCCTCCTGTGGTTCCTCAGGACCCCTCGGACCTCGGCCTTAAGGTCAATCCGGACCTGAAGAAGAAAAGGCCGGTTGACACCCCCGAGGAGGGTGAGGTGGTTACCCAGCCAACCAAGCAGCAAAAAACCACCCGGGCGCCAAGGAGCAGAAGGGGTAACTCCTCGAAAAGCCGGGATGAGGAGAACCTTGCTGAGGTGCGCACTACCCCGCGTACATGGAGCCCTAAGTTGGAACTAGATGGGGTTACCATCCCTTATAATTCGTCGGTCCGAGAGTATAACCGGGGCCGAGCAGGGTATGTGGCTGAGGCCTTGGAGCAACCCCTACTCCTTCCTCGGGATATGGAGGCCTATAAGCGGTTTTCTCAGCCCGAGATTTTCCTATCCCTTAAAAGGGATCTCGCGATGGTAAGTAATCCTTTCACTGTTTTATTGATTTATTTGACCCTGTTGGATTTTAAACCAATCTTGTTTCGTTCGCAGATTACTCAGCAGGTATTTGTGGCTGAGAAATTTTGTCGTGATAATCGCAGTCGAGCTGATGCTGAGACCCAGTCTCGGACGGAGATGGAGAAAATCTTAGGGTCTCTCAAGCACGATCACCTTGAACTCACGGAGAAGTTCAAGGAGTCGGAGAAACGGCGCAAAAGTGCCGAGGCTGGTTTGAAAAGTGCTGAGACCCAGGCGGAGGACCAACACAAAGAGCTGTACTCGACCCAGATCAACCTTGCCACCGAGAAGCAGGCAGTGCTGGATCTCAAGACTGCCCTGCGAAAAGTCGAGGATGAGCTGCGGCGGGTCAAAGAGGAGGCTCAGCTGATCCGTGAGGCCGCAGAGGCTGAAAAAAGTGCTGCTCGTCAGCTTGGGGCCCAAGAAACGGAGGCCAGGCTATCCGAGGAGATCCCTGAGGTGTGCAGGGACTACTGTAGCATCTCATGGGCTCATGCTCTCGATGCTGTAGGAGTTCCTGCGGATTCGGCGCTAAGACTGCTCGAGAACATCTTCTATCCTCAGGAGATCCGAGAGATTCCTGATGGCGCCCAAGAGGCTTCAGAGAAAAATCTGGCGGTGCCTGATGCCGTCCCTGTGCCTGATAAGGCAAAGGATCCTGTCATGGATCCTGCCATCGAGGTTCCTCCTCCTCAGCCCAAGCCAAAGGAAGATCCCCCTGCTATGGCGTAGCTTTTTAGGCTTTTAATTTTTGTATTCCCTTCTTCTTTTTCTTCTCTTTTTTTTTTTGAATGAGAATCGTCCTGTTTTTGCGCTCTTTTGTAAGGACCTCTCTTTGTATTGCCCTCGGAATATTAATATAGAATGTTTGTTTTACTTTCGATGGATGCATGATAGTATCGCTTTTTTTATAAACATTTGCAGCGACATAGATAAATGTAAACGGTCAAGATAAAAAGGGTTGTTGGGCAGCGCATTTGAATGAGGGTTGCAATGGTGCTAGACTGCGCGCACGCCTTAAAATGATTTCCCTTAAGTAATAATCTCCCAATCTACCTTAAGTAATAATTTCCCCTAAGTCTGTGGTCCGAAGAGTAAATTGTCATGAGTATTAATTTCCCCTAAGTCTGTGGTCCGAGGAGCCATGCAGGACTTAGGTTCTGTTTAAAACTATGAATAAATTGTCACGAGTATTAATTTCCCCCAAGTCTGTGGTCCGAGGAGCCATGCAGGACTTAGGTTCTGTTTAAAACTATGAATAGTTGTCATGAGTGATAATTTCCCCTAAGTTTGTGGTCCGAGGAGCCATGCAGGACTTAGGTTCTGTTTAAAACTATGAATAGTTGTCCTAAGTAATAATTTCCCCTAAGTCTGTGGTCCGTGGAGCCATGCAGGACTTAGGTTCTGTTTAAAACTTGTAGAAATTGTCATGAGTAATAATTTCCCCTAAGTCTGTGGTCCGAGGAGCCATGCAGGACTTAGGTTCTGTTTAAAACTATGAATAAATTGTCATGAGTATTAATTTCCCTTAAGTCTGTGGTCCGAAGAGCCATGCAAGACTTAGGTTCTGTTTAAAACTATGAATAAATTGTCATGAGTATTAATTTCCCCTAAGTCTGTGGTCCGAGGAGCCATGCAGGACTTAGGTTCTGTTTAAAACTATGAATAAATTGTCATGAGTATTAATTTCCCCTAAGTCTATGGTCTGAGGAGCCATGCAGGACTTAGGTTCTGTTTAAAACTATGAATAAATTGTCATGAGTATTAATTTCCCCTAAGTTGTGGTCCGAGGAGCCATGCAGGATTTAGGTTCTGTTTAAAACTATGAATAAATTGTCATGAGTATTAATTTCCCCTAAGTCTGTGGTCCGAGGAGTCATACAGGACTTAGGTTCTGTTTAAAACTATGAATAAATTGTCATGAGTATTAATTTCCCCTAAGTCTGTGGTCCGAGGAGCCATGCGGGACTTAAGTTCTGTTTAAAACTATGAATAGTCGTAAATAGAACAGTAGGCACAGGATAATTACGAAACAAAACATGGGCTAAGCCATTTTCATTTAATAATAATATCTTCTGAGGTTATTTACATTCCATGGTCGAGGTACAGTTTTTTCATCCAAATCTTCTAGGTAGTAGGCGCCTATCCCGGCCACGGACGTTACGCGGTATGGTCCTTCCCAATTGGGCCCTAACTTGCCCCAAGAGGGGTTCTTCGCGCTGCCGAGAACCTTCCTCATCATGAGATCACCTGGACCCAGAGGTCGCAGTTTAACATTGGCATCATACCCCTGCCTCAGCTTCTGGTGATAATAGGCCATATGAATCGTTGCTTTTTCCCTTCTTTCCTCGGCTAGGTCTAGACTTCTTCCCAATAACTCGTCGTTACCGTTTGGGGTAAACGAGTTAGACCTTAGCGTGGGAAAGTTGTTCTCGATTGGGAGCACGGCCTCAGCCCCATAAGTCATCGAAAAGGGGGTCTCACCGGTTGACCGTCGTGGCGTTGTCCGATAGGTCCATAGGACGTGCGGGAGCTCTTCTATCCATCTCTCCTTTGAAGTAAGGCTTCGTATTCGGCTTCATTGTTCGTAGCCGAGAATCCAAGTCTTAGTGATTTTTCAATGGCAGCACCGTCCGGTGATATTAAAACTATTCCGACTCCAGATCCTCTCTGGTTGGCCGCGCCATCCACGTAGACCTTCCAATGCAAGGTCCCCCCTGCTGAAATTGCGCCAACCGATTTTCCATTCATGTCTTTCTTCTCGGTTACTGTTTCTATAGGGGGTTCAGCAAACTCCGCTACCAAGTCTGCGAGGACCTGACCTTTGATGGAGGATCTGGGCATATATTTGATATCAAAGGCCCCCAAGAGCGCACTCCACATGGCGATCCTCCCCGTGTAGTCAGCGCTTCGGAGTACTGCTCGAAGGGGAAGCTGATTTAGGACGATGACCGTATGCGCCTGAAAGTAGTGAGGAAGCTTCCGTGTGGCACGTACTATCGCCAGGATTGCCTTTTCTAGAGGTAGGTATCTCACCTCGGCCTCATGTAATGATTTATTCACATAGTAAACCGGTCGCTGCACCCCATTATCATCCCGTATCAGTACTAGGCTTACAGCATGGGGAGCTACAGCGATGTACGCAAACAGCACCTCGTCTGCCTCAGGGCTGGACATGATGGGTGGTCGTGACAGGTATTCCTTAAGTTGCTGGAAAGCCCGAACACAATCCTCCGACCATTCAAACCCTTTCCACCTGTTTATCAGGAGGTAAAAAGGTCGACATCGGTCCGCTGATCGCGATATGAACCGGTTTAATGCTGCAATCATACCAGTGAGCTTCTGCACTTCCTTCGGGTTCCAAGGAGCCTGTAGGTTGTTAATTGCCTTGATTTGGTCGGGGCTTATTTCTATTCCCCTGTGGGTTACCATGTACCCTAAAAATTTCCCCGACCCGACCCCGAATGAACATTTGGAAGCATTCAGCCGCAACCGATGTTCCCTTAAGATAGCGAAGATTCTTTCAAGGTCTTTCACGTGCTCGGACACCCTTTTACTCTTCACAACCATATCGTCTATGTAAACCTCAATGATCTTGCCCAGCTGTGGCTCGAACATCCGGGTCATCATCCTCTGGTAGGTCGAGCCGGCGTTCTTCAGCCCAAATGACATTACCTTATAGTGATAATTTCTGATAGGCGTCATGAAAGTTGTCTTCTCTTGGTCTTCTAGCGCGAGGGGTATCTAATGATAGCCCTGGAAGGCGTCCAGGAAACTCATTCGAGGGTGGCCTACGGTTGCATCCACTAACCTGTCGATTCGGGGCAGGGGGAATGGGTCCTTTGGGCACGCCTTGTTCAGGTCCGTGAAGTCCACGCAGACCCTCCACTTCCCTGTCTTCTTCTTTACCACCACCGTGTTTGCCAACCATTCGGGGTAAAAGACCTCTTTAATAGCCCTTGCTCTTTTCAGTTTTGCCACTTCGTCCCTTACGACACTAGCATGTTCCTTTGAAGGGCGTCGGGGTGGCTGCTTCTTCGGAGTAGAGGAGGGGTTGACGTTTAGGTGGTGACAAATAAGGCTAGGATCAATTCCCGAGGCGTCGTAGGCGTCCCATGCAAACACGTCGACGTTGCCTCTGAGAAAACTGACCAGTTCCTCTTTTTCTTGAGAAGGTAACTCAGAGCCGATCTGGAAAAATTTCTCCGGGTCGTTGTTGACAGCGATCTTATCTAAACTTTCACACCTTATCTCCTCGGCTAGTCCATCATCTTGCTCTGCTGAGGCGGCTGATTGCTATAAACTTTCAGGGGCCGATGTAAGATGGCGGCCACCATACACTGCCTAGCCACGGTCTGATCTCCTCGGATCTCTTCTACTTGTCCTCTGGATGGGTATTTTACTTTTTGGTGAAGTGTGGAGGATACGGCTTCTAGGGCGTGGATCCATGGCCTGGCAACTATTGCGGTGTAGGGTGAATAAGCGTCGACCACGATAAAATTTACCTCCACCACCTCCGACCCAGTCTGTATGGGTAGTCGGATTTGCCCCTTTGGTGTAACGATCCTTCCCTCGAAGCTGAGAAGGGGGGAGTCATAAGCTGTCAAATCTTCCGGCTTTAGGCTCAGCCCCTTGTATAGATCAGGGTACATTATCTCTACTGCACTTCCTGAGTCTACTAACACCTTTTTCACATCGAAGCCCCCAATTCTTAACGTAACTACCAAGGCATCATCGTGGGGTTGAATAGTTCCTCTCTTATCCTCGTCCGAGAATCCCAGCATCAGAGAGCTTCCCTTTTTTGACCTCTTGAGTTCCCTCTGCCTGCCCTCGGAGGGGAGCCGATTAACAGCCAGTACCCTGGGAAGGGGTGGCCCAGTTCTTTCTGGTGCAGCGAGGATGACATGTATCGTACCCGTGGGGGGTCTTAAGAACACATCCTTTCGCGGCTCTTGTACTACCTGACCGGGATGGCCGCTCGAGGGGTACATAAGGTGATGTAACTTTCCTTCTCGGACCAACTGGTCAAGGTGATTCCACAGGTTCCTGCAATCCTCAGTGTTATGCCCATGGTCCTGATGATAGTGGCAGTACAGGTTCTGGTTACGTTTGGAAGGGTCTCCAGCCATCTTTCCCGGCCATCTGAAATAGGGCTCGTTCCTTACTTTCTCCAGTACCTGCTGTACTGGCTCTTTGAAGACGGCATTTACTGTCTGCGGGTTGCTCTGCCCAGCCTGTCGCGAAAAATCTCTCCTCGGCTGGCTAGGGTTATACCGTTCAGATCTAAAATCATTTGCTTTGGGGGGGATGACCTTCTCCTTTCCCCTTCCTTGCAGCTGATCTTCCTCCACCCTTTTGTACTTGTCAATCCTATCCCTCAACTGATCAACGTTGGCAACCGGTTTACCAGTGAGGGATTTCCTTAAGCCATGCTCGGTGGGGAGTCCGCTTTTGAACGTGCTGATAGCGACAGCATCATGGTTGTTATCTAGGTCGTTATACACCTCCCAATATCTATCCAAGTATGCTTTCAGAGTCTCTCCTTTGTGCATGGATAAGGACAATAGTGAACCGAGGGGTCTGGGGACTCTGGTGTTGGTGATAAAGCGGGAGCAGAAATCCCGAGTGAGCTGCTTGTATGAGCTTATGAAATTTGTCTTCAGGCCGTTGAACCACCTCATCGCCATTGATCCCAAGCTGGATGGGAAGATTTTGCACATAAGGGCTTCATTCTGCGAGTAGATTGCCATTTTTTGGTTAAACTGACTCACATGCTCTACCGGGTCTGCTCGGCCGTTATAGATGGCGAACGCCGGTTGGTTGAAGCGTCGAGGCAGCTTAGCCCCTTCAATTCTATACGTGAAGGGGGACCTTGAAACCTGGTCCAGCGCCTTCTTCATGGCATCGTTTCCCGAACCCTTGCTAGATGTGCTCTCATACTTCCGCACAGGGCGTGGTTCCTTTTCGTAGGAAAAGGTTTCACTTGGGGGGGTTCTTGACCTCCGTCGGTAACTCGCATCCTCCGTATTAGAGGACTCGTCTGAGTCAGAAGGAGATCGTTTTCGCTGTACACGTCGTAACTTCTTTTTCAGATCATCTATCTCTCGCTGCATGGCCTGGTGACTATTCTGCCTCTGGGACACGTGACTACCTATCTGAGTGTGACTCTGGCTTGTCCGGATAGTATGCACACTTCCCTCACGATTTCCCCTACCGCCTGGGTTGACAGGGTTATTTTGCCTCTGGGACTCGGCGGGTTGTGTCTGTTGGGAGTTAGCCTGGTGAGGATTCTCCTGGTACGGACCTAGTTCTGCCATGCTCGACCGTTGTGCTAGCTGATGCCCTAGTTCTCCCCACAGACGGCGCCAATTGTAGTTGCACGATTTTTCTGGCCCAAACTCGATTGATCAGGCCTCGGCCCAAGGCGCAACCCACAATAAAAATTTGTAGAGAATGGGTCAAAGAACTTAGCCTCAGTGAGCCTATTCGGTCTGATACATGGACAATATTGTTGCAGAAAACAAAAACACAAGGATGGATCTCGAAAATAAGATTCTATTTCTTCAGTTCCGAATACAGTTTTTCCATCTCTTTCTTTGAGGGACTCCACTACATTATATAGTTCTCTCCTTCTCATCTCAACCTTACACTTGTTGATCATCTAAGCATCTGCTTGAGCACCTGTCCCATCAGACGTCCTTATCACTCCCTTTGTGAGTTGCAGAGGCCAAGGTGGCACTGTTCAGGGGTCTTTTCCTCATTAATACGGCCAAGAGGGTGGTTGTGGCGCAATTAATGTGATGGTGGCAGTTTTCCATGAGATATTTTGGAGTTTATTCTTTTTATATGCTGGGAGGATGAACTGAAATGGTTGGGGCGGGTTCCTCGTCTGGACTTCGTAATGTCCGAGGAGGAGTTACTCCTCGGACAGGTTTCTTTGGCGCTATTGGGCCTGAATAATGCTTTATCTGTCATTTCTCCTCGGACAGGATGCTCCTCGGACGGGCCTGTAGTTAGACTAGCCCATTATTTTGGGCCAGGCCCCACAAATAGTTTTGCATTTAATTTTATCACTATTACTTAATAGTATTTTCTAAATTTATTTTTGTTCTAGAACTATGATTTTACATCAATAAATATGAATATGAAATTTGTAAATTTATGTTAAAAATGATTTTATTTTAAAATTAAAATACTTTTTATTTGAAAGATTAATAAACACAATTTTTTAAAGCTTGTTTATATTTATTATTTTCTATTTACTTTATAAAAATAACAAAAATTCATTTGAAAGTTATTTTAATTGCTTTGTATTTTTTTAAGGGTAAATTTCCATATTTTTACACATTCAATTAATACATTTATTTGTATTTTAACTAATATTAAATTAATTTTGACGTTATCACAGTCGACCTCGGTTGAATCTCGGTCCGATCTTAAAAATCTTGAATCTTCTTTTCTCTGGTTCTTTGAACGATCTGGGTTTGAAAACCACTTGTCATGTACTTCCTTAAAAGACAGAGCACTTTTGTTTTTTTTTTTGTTGAACTAAAAATACAATGCATTTGAAATTTAAATAGACATTGATGAATATTAATATGTGCCCATAAGCGAACAGTGGAGCATGGTTCCTTTTCTTTTGTTCTTCCTAATTCTTCTTTTGGTTCCTCTGCATCAGTGTTGCATATTGCTTTTAAGGGGACTTTGAAATGGCATTAATAAACTAAGACAATTATAATTTTGAGGAACATATTAGAAGTTGGATAGAGATGGCCTTTATATGAATTACTAATGGAGTAGCTTTGATTAAAATATTTAAAAAATATTTGGGTAAAGTACGTATTTGGTCTCTATCCTATACAACATATTTTAATTTGGTCCATAACCTTTTAATTGTGTCAATTTGGTTCATAACATTTCAATACCGTGTCAATTTAGTCTCTGTCGTTATCTTTTTGATAAAAATTGATGATATGACAAACGCCCAAAATAAAATTTTAGTGTATAGGGACCAAATTGACACAATTAAAAAGTTAGGGACTAAATTGTAATATAGTATATAAAATAGGGACTAAATACCTATTTTACCCAAAATATTTTAAAGCAACACCAACGTTCTTCATTTCCTTTTAAATAAATGATCCACTAATAGTTTTACTTGACAAGTACTGTTACGTAAATTTCAAAGGGATGAGCATTAAGGCCTGTTTAGATTGAGGGGGGAAAGAGAGGGAGTGGAGGGGAGTAGAGTAGAGTAAAGTTGGCTAAAAATAGACTAATTTTGGGCCAAATCTACTATACTCTTCCTCCTTCTCCCTCAATCTAAACGCACCATTACTTTGACAATCTCTCACAACACTCGATAACTACTCAATGTAGGCTGGCCGCTGAGTTTCATTTGGGACCAAAACCCATATCATATGCCATGAGATCCGCTATTGATAATTGGTATTCATTTTCCACATTTCTCATAGCCAAGCCCAAATAGAAGTAACCAAACCTTAATAAATAATAATTCCTCAAATCCATAAGTTTGGTTTGATTAATTAAGTTGTATTTTTAAAACATAATTGAGATTTTAAAAAATTATACCTAAAAAATAAGTCAATTTTCCATTTGTTTGGACATTAATATTTTCTGAAAAATGAATTATATTTCAAAAAGTATTTTTTAGAAAACTATCTTCTTCTTTTTTTTTTTTTTTCTTTTTTTTTTTAAATGTTTGATAGCTACCTTAAAATAAGTTGGAAAGCTATTTTTTGACTTTCGTTACTTAGTTTAGTGTGAGATAGAATTGTTTTCCATAAAATTTTGAGAAATACCATGTCCCTAACACTTTCACAACAAATTCTAAATGGTAGGTTGTTATTGGTTACTATGGATGGACAAAAAAGTAATTTAAATTGTGAATTAAAATTTGAACCAATAATAACTTACCACATGTGATTTATTATGAAAAATGTTGTGAAATATTGTAGACGTAGCACTTCTCTAAAACTTTAATGGAAAACAACTTTATTTTCCTTCAAGCTAAATATATAAGGAAAATTAAGAGCTAATTTTTCTTTGACCAATTTTTTTCTAATATTACCAAACACGGGATAACACAGGAAACAATCTTTACATAAGATTTATCATCAAAACAAACGGAAAGGTGAGTTTGGTTCAGCTCTTTGATTTTGGGCTTTTTGTAAAAGTAGGGATTTGCAATTGCTACTCAAAGAATGTAACGTGGAAATCACTTAAATCATGTTTACAAAACTGAAAGGCCTGATTTCAAAATTTTACCAAGAGCCTAAAGAGTGGCAATTTCAAACTACCAACGTGATTTTGGCTCAAAGACTAACTAATTTTTAAATTAAGCCATCGCAAATATGAAAGACCAACAAAAATGCAATCACAAGCAACAATTACAATTAAATAAAATAAAAAAATTTCAGAACCACTCTAGTTTGGGAATTATTATCTTGTTTGGAAGTTTAAAGGCAATCACATTTTATTATTTTACTATTTGCAAGCTAAGTAGCATGGGTAAGAAGAACCAATTATTTCTTTTATGGCTTGTTTGGAAGTTTAGAGTGGGAGGAGAGTAGAGGGGAGGAGAGTAGTGGGGAGGATAGTAGAGGGGAATGGTTATCCTCCACCTTATTTGGATGTTTTTTAAATTAGTAAGGAGGAAGGGAGCAATTAGTCTTTCCTCTTATTTGGATGTTTTAAAAATTAGGAGGGAGAGAAAAGGAAATTATTTAAATAGACAAATTTACTCCTATTTGAAAATGGACTTGCAACATTAGTTTATGATTAATTTGTTAGATTAAATAATTACGACTATAACATGCAATATTTTTTTTGATAATTTTTTTTTCTAATGTGAATTAAATAATCAACATTGGTCTATGATTAAATATTTTTTCTGTTTTTTTTTATTATACTAAAAAAAACCATCCTTAATTGATAATAATTAAAATAAGAAAAAAATATTTGGTTTGTTTGTTTACTGAAAAAATCAACAAAATATTGAAGTTTGAGTGTTTCTTTCATTTATTATTATTATTATTTTTAATATTTTTATAAATCTTTTGATTTTAAAAATCAACTGCAAAAGCTGATATTAACTTTTTTGACCCTTAGATTCAGATATTTGGTACGTACTTGGTCTTGTAAAGGCTCAGGAACAAAATAATTATGGCAATGCATTTGTTTCCCACGCCACTCATTTATTCCTAAAAAAAAAAAAAAAAAAAAAACACGACCTTACTGATATTATATACCATACGGTCATTTATAATAAGTTTAGGAAAATAATAATTTGTAATTTTGTTAATTTAAAAAGGGTAAAT
Organism: Quercus lobata; assembly: GCF_001633185.2. Classification (NCBI taxonomy): domain Eukaryota; kingdom Viridiplantae; phylum Streptophyta; class Magnoliopsida; order Fagales; family Fagaceae; genus Quercus; species Quercus lobata. The sequence continues at coordinate 12,454,369 of NC_044910.1, forward strand.
GAGAGAATTCATTTGGTTAATAATTTATCTACTCTACTCTCCCTCCAAATTTCTCCAATTTGGGGGAATTAAAAATGAGGGGTTAGAGATAGTTGAAACCCCTCCCCCTTATTCCTTAAAAAACTTCCAAACAAAGTAATTAAATTACTCTCCCTCCCTTTACCCTACTTCCCCTCCTTTTTTAAACATCCAAATTGGCCATTAGTTTGGATTTTTCTTTATAATATTTTTGATAAGCTTTTAGGGTGGGTTTGAAACTTAAATCTAACCTGTTTCATATACTGCTTTAATTTACTAAATAGATTTTTTAATGAGCCATTATGCTAAATTGCTAATTAGTTAGTACCTAGTAAATTTATATAAGAGAGTTAAATGAAAAGAAAAGATGGCTTAAAAAAAGTAAAGGAAAGAGAAAACACCTCCTCTATACTTTTTTTTTTCTTTCTCTCTTCTAAGTACATAAGTCTTCTCGGTGTGTTTTCCACCCTGTTCTTTTAAAAATTTGAACCAAATGATGTCACATTACTTCTCCAAATCAATCTTTAAAGCCATATACCCAACTTCCCCCCTCTTCTTGGTGATAGAATGGATAACTTCTTGGACTATAATTGCATTATCTAATCCCTTCCTACCAGGAACAAAGGCTGCCTGAACCGGAGATATAAGCTTGTCCAAGTGCAGTCTCAATCTAGCAACTATAACCTTAGTGACAATCTTATAGACGATGTTGCATAAACTAACGGGTCTATAATTGCCCAAAGTCTCCAGGCCTTGAATTTTAGGGATGAGAGTAATGTGAGTTTTGTTCAAGTAGTTAGGCACTTTCCTCTCAACAAAGACCTTCTGCACTTCATCAATGACCAATCTACCCACCACCAACCAAAATCTTTGGAAGAAACCCATCCGACCCCAGCGCTTTAAAAGTCTTAAGCGATCACAGGGCTGCCTTAATCTCCTCCTCCGTCACTTCCCATTAATACTTTCCTTCTCCTCTTTCGAAAGCTTAGCTTGCCATGGCAATATAGAGGGGTTTAACCGGGAGGCACTGAACAAGGAAGTTGTATATATAATGCTAAAACCTTCCCTAATAAACTCCTTGACCTCATTTTCTTCATGCAACCATTCCCCCATATTATCTTTAATACCTAACATTTTATTTCGTTTCCTTCTCACCAAAGTGGAGACATGGTAAAAAGCAGTATTACAGTCACCTTGGATCAGCCAATTAACTTGGGATTTTAAAGCCCACAACTCCTCTTCCTGCCTTAAAATGGTATCTAACTCTCCAAGGAGCTCGTTCTCAAGCTCAAGAAGAAAGGCAGAAGGTCTAACTCCAACAACCTTTTGAATGCCATTAAGTCTAGCCTTGATTTTCTTTTTCTTTGCAAAGATATTCCCAAACTGCACCTTATTCCAAATCAACGCTTCCTTCGAGAAACTTTCTATAGCCTCCTCAAGAATGTTATGATGTCTCCACGCATGGGATACAATCCTAGGAAAGGTGGGATCTGTCAACCAGCAGTTTTGAAACTTAAAAGGCCTCTTCCTACCCATGCAGTGAATAGGTAACATATCAAGCATAACAGGATAGTGATCTAAGTGACATCTTGTAAGGTGAACAACCTCAGCTTCAGGATACAAAGTACACCAGCTAGCATTAACAAAGAATCTATCAATTCTTTCTTGGATGAGGGCTTGAACTTCTCTTTTGTTAGTCCAAGTGAACCGAGGACTAGAAAACCCAATGTCAATCATCCCACAATTATCAAGGCATTCCTTAAAAAGAAGAGACCTATTCACACTCACCGCTCTTCCCCCAAATTTATCCTCATTAATGAGAGGTTCAGTAAAATCACCCGCTAAAACCCAAGGCATATTATACAGCTTAGCTACTTTATTTAAATTTTCCCAAAGAATGTGTCTTTCAGCAATCCTAGGACTAGCATAAAAAGCAGTAAATAACCAGCTTAAGTTAGAGTTTAATACCTTAACAACGGCATGAATTTCCTGCTCGATGCTGGATAAAATAGAGACCTCCACCCTATCAGAGTTCTATAGCATCTAGAGCCCACCAGCATAACCGATAGTGTCAGTATGAAAGGCCTCATCAAATGGGAGTCTACTCAAAATATCTTTAGCCCTATCACCCCCAATTTTGGTTTCCATCAACACTAAAATCGCCAGATCATGATTTTGAACCAGTTTTCAGACATGACTAAAAGAGGGCTTCAGAGAACCTCTGTAATTCCAAATGATAATATTCATTAGGATTCGATGATGTGGGGTGGGACATTCATCAAAAGGGGGCAGAGACTTCACCTTCTCCCTCAAATTCCATCCTATCCTCGTCCTCATTTCCCACACCACACAACGCTCCTCTTCTGGTGAAGGTCTATCAGTTAGGACTTGCCACCATGGAATCATCGCCTTTTTCCACGCTAGGACTATCAGAGCTTGTCTTCCCTCCCTTACACACGTTTCTATCAGCGATAATATATCTCTCCAAGCCTTCAAAGCTTCTCGTTGGACCAGTCCCTCACCTGAGTCAGTTTTGCACGGATTACAGCTATCACTACCTCCGCTAACTCCATAACCATCACTTCCACGTTGATTACCCATCGTTGACCCGGACAAACTTGAAAGCTGAAGTTCATTAGTAGTTCTCGGCCTTGCCATTACCTCCCCTTCTTGCTTTGAAACTCCATCACAACTCGGTTTGGGAGTTGTTTGCAACTTGTTTGCTTTCTTAAGCTTTTGAGGTGTGAACTAAACTAACTCCTCCCTTGCAGCATTTGAGGAAGAACCTTGTGAAGCCCTTGTACGTGCAATGGCCTTTTTGTCCTTAACAGAGGCATTATGCTTTAGGTTGGTAGGCCTTACCTCAAGTTCAGCCTGCAGTTGCTCATCAATCCATTTGGACACTTCTAGGCTTTTAGTCAATGACTTGTGGGCCTATTGGAAGCCACTTGGCCTTAAACTCCTGATTGAACTAGCAACTTGGGCTTGCTTACCTGCTTTGGTGGAGACAACTTCCTTTTGACTTCTCTATTCGACTCAACCCCAGTGCTTGGATTACTTGCTGTGAACTTGAACCTGGCATCACTTTCAGCCTTTCTTTGCTCTTGTCGTAGCCTATCGTTATCCATCACAACTTGGGACCCACCACTTCTCTGATTTTTCTACGTATGCCTTCTACGTTCCACTACAATCCACGGACCATATGTCCTTTCCTGCCCCTCCTCAGGCTCATTCCCATGCACGTTCTTGGTCTGCTTTGCTCCTATGTACAATCCCTCAGAGACATGCTTAACACATGAGCCATCCCTGGCCTCCCTGTCACTCTCCGATGCCACCTCTCTCATGTCTTTTGACGGCAAGGCTTGGCGAATCGTGTATGGATAGTTTCCCCTCCTATGCCCCATTCTTCCGCATGAGAAACAAAGTTTTTGGATGCCCTCATAGCAGACCAGATGTTCAAACTTCCCAATCAACACGGTTATCACCAAAGGCTTATCCATGTCTACCTAAACACAAAGTCTTGCAAATCTACCTGTCGCTTCATTCGTAGTATATGTGTCAACTCTAAGCACATTACCAATGGATTTTCCAATCTGCTAAAGGACTTCTGAATTGTAATATTCAATAGGTAGTGTATTTAATCTTATACAAACAACCACCAAAGTGACATTCATCGTTGTAGGCCGGAAATTCGATTCCCATAGTCTGATGGAGAGAAAATGCTCTCCAATAAAGCAAGGTCCCCTCCTGAGAATTGTTTCATAATCTTCCTTCAAGTAAAAATGGGTTAGGAAGAAACCCTCTTCCAAATCCACACAATCCAGTCTACCAGTAGGTTTCCACATAGAAAGCAGCTTATTTTGTAAAAAACTTAACCCAATAGCCCTTCCATAAACCTTCACAATAAGAGCTTTGGTCCATGGGTTGCGGATTCTCTGTTTAAAATCTTTAGAAAATTTAACAGCTACTAGACCTTCATGAAGGTTTTCAACATCCTCATCGAATCCATCTTCATCCTCCATGCTATCATAAAAACAAAACGCCTGAGTGTATGCACTTGGAATATCCCCAATGAGTTTATCCCTGAAGGAGCCTGAATCAGTCCTTGTTTCTTACTCATGAGTAGGACACTTCACTTTCTTGTTGCTTCATACCAGCTCTTCTTTCTCTTATGTTGAGAGCGTAGGAGAGCCCATATGCCACAAGTGTCAAATTTTACTTCTTCAGTTCTTCATTCTTATCCTAAAATGCGATGGGTGCTTGGCGTTGCTAGATACGGCCATACGAGCAACAACTTTAGTGGGCTCCCTTTTTAGTACAACTAGGTGATGTCTTGTACGATACGTGGAGTAATTTACAATTTTATTTGAAATTATATATATATATATATATATATATTAAGACTTGTATATAATATTTATTTTGTTGTATAATATTTATATTTGCCCACAATATTGTTGAATACTTTGAAACTTGATTTTCTTAATTCATTTTTATTTTTAAAAAATTGTATAACACTATAGGACTATAACATATTATAATATTTATTGTTAAAAGTAAATTTTTTTTTTTAAATTGATTAAATGATTTTGAAATCTGTAAATAAGAATTTAAATCATAAAGTACTTTTATATCCTAAAATCATATAAATTTCAGCAACCTTCCAAACACTTCCTTAAACACTTAATTCATTATCTAAATGAAATTAAGGAAATCATTTGTAAGTATCAACATAAAGAGAATGTGATTAAATAAAGAAAATGGATTGTCCAAAATGAGTTACAACTTGCAAGTGGGTTGGGTTACAAGTTGGGTTGATCGGGTATTTTTTCACATTCAGGAAAAAAAAAAATCTTCATCTTTCTTTCAATTCAATAAGAGAACAAATAGCAAATTACTCAAAAATAAAATTTAAATAATACATAAATTTTTAAGTTTACATAATTTATAATTCACTAATGATATTATGTTACAAAAGACGGAAAAAAAAAAAACTAAATATTGTGGAACATAATTTTTTTTTTCTTTTAGCTTCAGTAATTCACCACTATAGACTATAGATACTCAATGTGCATGTGAAACCATGAAAACTAAATATTGTAAACAATATATTGATATGTGGGGAAAAAAATCACTTTAAAAATGTGTCGAGTTTGGGTCAAAGATGGGTTGACCCAACTTGACTTATTAAGCAGGTTGGGTATAGGTTGACTTGATTTTATTTTAGGTTTGGTTGGGTTATCAGATTTGGGTCCTGTAGGGATAAAGGCCCAGAATGACATGTCAGGCCTTGGGCCTTTGTTCGGAACAGCTGAATTGTCCGAGGAGAAGCAAGTCGTTATCAGGATTTCCCATTGAGAAACATACAAATGAGGGACGAACGGAATGTGATCCGAGAAGAGGCTCCTCCTCGAATATGATAAAGACAGCTCAAGCACATATTCCAGCAACTTAGACAACCCTCCAAGAAGCTCCAGCAATAGGAACGTGTCTAATGAATGTGCAAGAAAGAAGGGAACTCAAAAATATCTAAGAGAAAGCTGTTACCACCGTATTAAATGCACTACAACTACTTTTCTGGCCGCATTTATGTGGAGAAGACTTCTGAACAATGTTATCTCGGCGAACGCAACTCACAGAAAGCCAAAGAGGGTGTCTAATGGGACAGGTATTTAAATAAGGGCTCAGATGAACAACAAGTGTAGGATCAAGATGGCCCAGGAGGGCTATATAATGTGAAAGACCCTCCATGGAAAAGGGGGACGGAAAAAACTATAAACAAATCTGTAATAGAACTTTAAGCAGAAAATATTTAAGAATCAGCATCCTTGGATCAATCTGAGAGCATTATTCCTTAACAAGCTTCTATTATCTTTCTGTTTTTAGCATTAAAATTTGTTTTTCTGTTACCTGGTTCATGCGAGCCCAGTTTTCCAACCCACTCTTTACAAATTTATTGTTTTGGGCTTAAGTCTATACATCTGTTGGGCTAGAAACCTAAACCTGGTCCGTACAGGTCCAATTTTGCCAAATCTAGCCTTTTTGTGCTTGCTTCAACAAAATAAATGAAAAATTACTCATTTCAACCTTCTCATTGCCCAATTACTTATCTTTTCTCAGTAATTAAATAACATCACGTTTTGGGTTTTCAATTAACTCAATTGGTAAAATCTCTGATGGTTGAATAAGAGATCTAAGGTTCAATTCCCGCCTACACCAAAAACCGACTGATATCTTGGTCTGATAATAAAAAAATTATTATTAGGAGCAAACGCCACATGTTAAAATTTTCTCTAAAAAAAAAATAATATCATCACGTCATATAATATAATATTAAAAAAACTTATCTACAAACAATATTTTTTCCAATCACTCATAAATTCATTGGTGATTAGGTTTGACAAAAATATTACTACACTAAAAAAATAAAAATAAAGTTTTTAAATATTTTACATGAGCCCACATAAATAATACAACTACAATAAAAATAAATAATAATAACATCACGTCATATAATATAATATTAAAAAAACTTATCTACAAACAATATTTTGTCCAATCACTCATAAATTCATTGGTGATTAAGTTTGACAAAAATACAACTACACTAAATAAATAAAAATAAAGTTTTTAAATATTTTACATGAGCCAACATAAATTTTACCAAATCCCCCAAATCCATAATTTTATTTGCCATTTTTTTACAAGATTTTCATTTTCGCTAAATTGACTCATGGAATTAATTTTCATTAGCTCTTATGGACAGAAAAATTATATGATCATCACGTAACTATTGACGTGAATCACCTTACGAGTCTTCAATTTGATTGATACAAAAGAATTGCAGCCCCAATTGCCCAAAAGTCCAAAGGGCATTTTTTTCAAGATGCTAACTATATAATATTTTTACAACAAATTATAGGTAGTTAATTGTTATTAGTTCAAATTTAAACCTATCACTGAGGTTACTTTTTTCCCCCAACAATAACAACCAATAATAACCTATTACTTAGAATTTGTTGTGAAAATATTGTAAACATAACATTTTTTTTTTTTTTTATCCACTTTCTACTTTTTAGATACACCTTTTTAAATCTCATAATACATTTTCACGAAAAAAAAAAAAAAAAAAAAAAAAAAAAAAAAAAAAAAAAAAAGAAGCTTCTTCAACAGTTCCATTTCCCCCTCATATATAAAACACAGTCAAACAAACAAATCAAAACCCCGCACGCCTCTTCAGACACCCTAATCCCCTCCCTAAACCCCCAACTCCACTCGCCCACAATGCAGGCCACAATCAAACCCCAAACCCCACGCGCCGCCTTCCTCATCCCCAGACCCACCACCAAAAATGTCCCCCACAACCACCATAGAAGACTCTTCACCATCCGAGCCACCTTAACCCAGCAGCAGCTGGATCAGGAGGCGAAGAAGACTATTAAGCTGAACAAGTACAGTGGTCGCATCACAGAACCCAAGTCCCAAGGTGGGTCCCAAGCCATGCTCTTAGGCGTGGGTCTCTCCGAAGAGGACCTGTCCAAACCTCAAGTGGGTATCTCCTCCGTGTGGTACGAGGGTAACACTTGCAACATGCATCTCCTTAAACTCTCCGAAGCTGTCAAAGAAGGTGTACGACAAGCTGGGTTGGTACCGTTCAGGTTCAACACCATTGGTGTCAGTGATGGTATCTCCATGGGGACCAGAGGCATGTCGTTTAGCCTTCAATCCAGAGACCTCATTGCTGATAGTATTGAAACTGTGATGAGTGCACAGTGGTACGATGCCAATATCTCCATTCCTGGTTGTGACAAGAACGTGAGTTTCAAACTTCACTAATCGCATTTCTTCTAACATTATTGCATTATTAAGTTAAAATTCAATTTTGTCCTTTAACTTTTATTTCAAATTGTCAAATTGAGTTCAATTTTTATTTTTTTCTGTTAGCAAATAATGCGGTTTAAACATTTTTTTTTTTTTGATTAATATTTTGACTGAAACATTCATGAGACGTGTCATTTAATATATCTTTTCGTTTGATGATTATTATTCTAAAAAGAAAAAAATTTAACTGGATTCATTTGCTAATATATTTGGACAAAATGATCAAATTGACTCGATTTGATGAAGCGAGAAACTAAATTGTCAAGGGACTAAATTGAAGGCTTGTTGGGCATGGACTGGATTAGTTGTTTCTTGTCTCATTTTACATTTTTAACGTAATATTTTTTTTTTTGGCAGATGCCTGGTACAATTATGGCAATGGGTCGGCTTAATCGACCAAGTATCATGGTTTATGGTGGAACTATCAAGGTTTGGGACTTCACTTTTCACAATTTTTTTGATTTTGCTAATATTGGTGTGCAGTTTTTTTTTTTTTTTTTTGGGAGCAAATGACTATTCTCCCGAGTTTGTACCAGTTAATTACAGGGAAGAATTGCTTGGGGGTGGCCCCAATATGCTGGTTAGGAATTTTGAAAGCAAGACCTCATAGATGTCATGAGGCCTTGGAAACCATTAGACCGACCCCTTGGGGTTCACTTTTGACTACTTAATAATGAAGTAGAAGTATCAATTATCTTTGAGCATAAATGGGAATTCTACTAATAAAACATAGAAAAGAATACACTTGATGGGAAATGTTTAAGATTTGTCTGTTTCTGTATTAGTGTTTTAATGAATGAGATATGATGATCATATACTGTATACTTGATCACATAGTTTCTGTTATTGTTAACTATTTACTAGAAATGTTTGACCTTTTTGTTCATTTATCCTTATTCAAATTGTAGCTGGTTGGAGAGTAGATGGATTTTAAGTTGCTAATAAAGTATCTTCCTTTGATTGTTTCTATTGCAGCCTGGTCATTTTCAAGGCAATACTTATGATATAGTGTCTGCATTTCAGGTAAGCATGCTAATTTTCAGGTTTCTGGGTTCAAGTTATAAATGGTTCAATGATGTGTATAACACAGACATTAATTTTTTTTTTCTTTTTTACTGTTATTTATTCTTCTTATTCTGCCTCTTGTGTGAAGCCTTTTTTGTCTCGAGTTGAAGCAACTAAGAGTGTTAAAATTTTCTCTTTAGGTCCAATAGATAACCGGAATATTTTATTCTTTTGTCTGCACAGTATTTTGAAACATAAACGTAATTTATTTTATTGTGTTGATTAATCTGGGTATTATAACTTTAGCAATATGAAGGGACAGGTTTGACCTTTTTTGGATTCTCTAGTGTAATCTGATAGTTGCCAATTGTCAACCCAGCTTAGGGCAATTAAGTTCGCAAAACTTCAGTAGAGGAAATGCTACTTTTATGCTACATTCTGTAGGATTTTGTGAGTCACAATCCTGTTTCCACAACTAGTTATGTGAGTCGGAGAAATGCACCAAAATGTAATAGTCCTTTTTCATTTTGTTTTGTGAAAAAGGCACTGCACCTGTACAAACTAGTACTGAACTGTGTTGTAGCACTTCTTTAACATCTAAAGATAATATATTAAGATTGCGTATATTCAGGTTATGCAGATGTATAATAGAAAGAAATAGACATGAAAAATAGGGCTGGGCATTTAGCTTGATGTGTCTTTCCCATGTTACATTTGATGTTTCATTACATTAGATATAGGAGTGGCTTCTTGCATGATAAGTTATATGGAAACTTAGTCTAAAAAATTTAAAAAAATGAATAATTAGAATAAATAAAAATAATTCAGTTTATGGAAACTGCTTGCTTTTGCATTTACACTTCATAGGTTATGTTATGACAACATATGGGTTGTGAAATAGTTGATAGGAGATATAATGTTTGACTTTAGCAATGTGAATGTGGTATGTTGGGAACTTGGAATCATATATTTGTACCTTCAGTTCTAAACTCAATGCAAAATCTTATAAGAGATACAAATCACTGACTGTTATTGCATTAGGAGGGAGGGACCTTAACTCATGTAGCTGTGGTGGACTGGGTGTTTATGTGTGATATACGTGTCCATGCTTAGAAAGGTGCCTTTGTAATGCATGACATATGCTGCTCCATTATCAAAAGCTTCTTTGGAAATCTACAACTTAATAATTAAATATTGATGGCTTAAGTAGCTTTATGCACTATTTGATCAGATTTTAATGTCATTTAATTAACTTGTTAAATACGTATATCCATTTGTACTTTGTGATTGTGTGGATATGTATAGCCATAGCTTATGAAAAATAAAAATAACATGTGACATGTAAAGGCTGTAACTCGTTCTTCTGTTACCCAAATAATGCAACTTGTTCATTTCTCATCTTAATTTCTGTAGTGCTATGGAGAATATGTAAGTGGATCCATAACTGAAGAGCAGAGGAAGAATGTAATCCGTAACTCCTGCCCTGGGGCAGGTGCTTGCGGTGGTATGTATACAGCCAATACCATGGCCTCTGCTATTGAAGCTATGGGGATGTCTATTCCTTACAGGTGGAAATTTGTCTCTGCCTGATCACTTGAATTGGCATCAGTTAGCATAGTTGTTCTTATCTTCTTATTTATTTATTTATTTTCCCCTGAAAGCTCTTCGACACCTGCTGAAGATCCATTGAAGTTGGATGAATGCCGTTTAGCTGGAAAATACCTTTTGGAATTACTAAAAATGGACTTGAAACCACGAGATATTATCACTCCAAAATCCTTACGTAATGCAATGGTTATTGTCATGGCACTAGGTGGCTCTACAAATGCTGTTTTACACTTGATTGCTATTGCAAGGTGAGGAGAGTCTTTGGTACCAACTTTCCAGTGCATACTATTGATTGCATGACATTGAAGTTTCTCATGGCAATATTCTTGGCAGGTCTGTTGGTCTGGACTTAACTCTTGATGATTTTCAGAAGGTCAGCGATGAGGTTCCATTTCTTGCAGATCTTAAGCCTAGTGGAAAATATGTCATGGAGGATGTACACAAGGTTGGCTTTTCAAAAAATATCTTGTCTTGTGCTTTTAATTCACTGCTTCTATTAAAGATGGCAGAAGACACTTCTTCTTTTTTGGTTTTTTGTGTGGATAATTTTTTTTTAATATACGTTTTGGTTTAATTAGTTTATCTATGTTTGGTTTAATGATTGTATTGATAGATTGGAGGAACACCTGGAGTCATTCGCTACCTTTTGGAGCTTGGATTTTTAGATGGGGATTGTCTGACTGGTACATATATTTGGGTTTTTGCAGTCATGAGAATATGTACTTTGTTGTAGTGATCTTATTATTAACATAAAGTTATTCTCTTTTTCTAGTTACCGGGAAGACTGTGGCTGAAAATGCAGCAAGTTTCCCTCCCTTGGCCACAGGGCAGGTTTGATGGCTTTGATATTTTATTTATTTATGAGAGCTAATGATTGCAATGTCTTGTTGCTTTTACTATTGATAAATGAAATGCATTTGAATTTTGAAGAAAAACATTTTATGCTGTTATTCCTTTGCTTTGCTTTGCTTTTCTTTTTTATTTATTTATTATATATTTTTTTATGCAGGATATAATAAGACCTGTGGAAAACCCCATAAAGAAAACAGGCCATATCCAAATATTATATGGAAATCTTGCACCAGATGGTTCCGTAGCAAAAATCACTGGAAAAGAGGGGCTTTATTTCTCTGGTATTATTTTATGTTCTACTTTTGGTCTGTTATTCTTGAAGTTGCATGTTATATAATTCAAGTTTACTGTTTGGTGTGCAAAAATATTTATCACAAAAATGCTCTCCAGGCCCTGCACTTATCTTTGAAGGAGAGGAATCTATGATCGCAGCTATCTCAAAGGATCCTCTGAGTTTTAAGGTTTGTGTTCTAGTCAATATTGTTGTATAATGCTCAAATGGCACCTGATTCCCTTGCAAGAGCGAGGTGGGGGGTAAGATCGTGGCTTTAAGGTCCACGGGGTACACATATAACATACCAATAAAAAAAGGTCAGAAACCAAAGTTACTTGATTGAATGCAAAGGTTTGGAGAAAACTGGGTCTCTGTTATACCTCATAGTTAACTTGGTTATGAAAATTTTTGCCCCTTTTATCAAAAGTAAGAGGAAAGAGGGGGGAAAAAAAACCTTCTTGTATACATGAGTTGCACCACCTTTTGTATATTTTCAATGACATGACTTAACTAAAAAAACAAAGAAAAAGAAAGAAAAGACTTGGATTATTAGGCTTGTTTCTTAGTGAAAAAAGAGCATCATAGCTGAGCACTGTTCTCCCAGAAATATGATTCTCCCAACTGATCTTTTGCGTAAGGATATCCATTAAAGTGATAAGTATATTAAAGTTCTCTTGAATTGTCTGAATTTTAGACATCTGCTAAAGGCTTATTATGCCCAAAGGACTAATTTTATTATTCATTTAATTATTTGGGTCCTAGGTTTTGCTCATCTACATTCTGCAAATTTTGAAAATTATTTAATTGCACCACGTGTGATGCTTTTTCCTGTGATACTATTATTTATTCTGCAATTAACTTATTGGTGATTGTCCATTACATCCAAATGTAAGTTAGCTGCATTCTTCATGGACTTTCTAGGATTATCTGTTCTGGTTTTTCATTTGTGCAGTAACAAGATGTTACCATGGAAGTTGGAACTCAGATGTCATGATGGGATTCCTAATTTATTGTTTTTGTTTGTCATATTCCAGGGAAAGGTAGTTGTTATTAGAGGAGAGGGGCCTAAGGGGGGACCGGGCATGCTTGAAATGCTAACACCAACAAGTGCAATAATGGGAGCAGGTCTTGGGAAGGTATGGTTTTATTAAATCTCAGTTTTGCCTTATGGACCGAATTTTCCTCCAAACAGTTAGGAGGAGCATTCCTCCAAACTAATACGTAGCAACTCAAATAACGATTTGTGTATGTTTTTAATCACATCACTTACTTAATCGTCATGTGCCTTGTTCAAATGACTTAATAGGCCATGTGATAAAAATGCACTTGGATGATCATCATTTGGGGGAAAACTGTCCCTGGCTTATTCTGTTCTTCAGTTCTTGTCATAAACTGTGTCAAATCATTAGCCTAAACTTTTCCAGATCGCGAGACTTCTTAAAATAAACATTACTTTGTTGTGTTCAAATTATAGTGATCTTAATCAATAAAGTGACTTCAAGGTCCTGAATCTGCTTCAATCCCTATGAATTGGTTACTTTTAGATATAAATATAACCTTCTCTCTCATCTGTTGTTATGATCATTTTATAAATTATGCAACTTGAGATAAGTGTTGTTTCCTGAGAATGATGTTTCTTTGGATTCTGCTTTTGAATGCTACAGGATGTTGCTTTGTTGACGGATGGTAGGTTTTCAGGAGGTTCACATGGATTTGTTGTTGGCCACATATGCCCTGAAGCACAGGTGCACTATCTTTTTATTCATACTAGAAAGATAACAACAGAAAATAAATAACAGAGTTCAATTTTTTTTTTCCCCTTTTTGAGGAAATAAAAACCAACAATTTTTCTTCTTTAAAAAAGAAAACGGATGACCTACAATACTAGAATTCATTGTGAATTGTTTACAGGAAGGTGGTCCAATTGGTTTAATTGAAAATGGAGACATCATCAACGTTGATGTTCAGAATAGGAGAATAGATGTTCAGATAACAGATGAGGAGATGGAGAGGCGAAGAAAGCAATGGACTCCGCCTGCTTACAAGGCCAAGAGTGGAGTTCTCTACAAGGTATAAGAGATTTCTGCATTGACATCCATATTTTTGTGACTTCTTGTTGCATATTTTAAAGGAATAACATATTGTTTCTTTCCAGTACATCAAGAATGTACAGCCGGCTTCAAGGGGATGTGTGACTGATGAGTAGTAGAGAGGACATATTATCAATGCCATATAGAGTGTGCACAGCGAGCTTGAATTAGTACGGTGCCATAAAACTGCATCAGGTACCATATTGCGGCTCCTTTAGGGTATCTATCTAGCTCTAGGTTGTCAATTTCATTGTGTTTTTTAATTGTCTTGAGAACTAGTTATTCTCCCCCTTTTGCAGGGCAGTTGAGGAGTTTTATTTTTGTGTGGTTTTTGCTTATTGCGTTTATGGTTTTTTCCCCTAAGTATGGATTTTGTATTAACTTGCTTTGAAGCTGATCAACTTCATTGCTTTGTGACTTTTGTTTTTCTCTTCCTTCACTGCTCTACCATTTCTGGTTTTTTTTCCTCCATATGCCGGGAGCAAGAGATACCATCCCCTTCCAAACACAAGCTAGATCTGGCCCCCCACCAAAAAAAAATCAGGTTGGCACAATTTCATTGGTCAATTGAGATGGAAATCATTGGCTCATGAAAATCCTTGGAAGTTGAAACATATTTTTATTAACAAAATTGGACAAGTGATATGTTAAGTTCCTTGGCACCGGGCGGAACACATAAATGCAATTCACAATTTCTACCTATTCCAAACTTGTCTTTTAATTTTTCACAAGAAAATTAGATCTCCACTAAATCTAATAGAGATTGAGAAGAATGCCACTGAATGGTGAGGTGAGGGGTGATGATGAGGTTTAGGAGGGATGATGATAGGCAAGATGTGCTTGAATTTGTTGGAAATTTGATATTTGATTGATGATTAGGGACTTAGACTTCAAGACCTACTCTTGTGAGAATTGCATCCTAAGCAAACAAAAATTATTCGGGCTTCTTCTTCTTGGTAACAAATCTCATGGAATATCAATTGTGGATAAATATTCCTAAATAAAGGTACTTGCAATAAGGTATCACTTAATTTTTCATAAGAAAATATGAGGTTTATTAAATTAAAATAAACTATATTGGTCCAAAAATGAAAACATGTGGCATTATATCGAAAGAAAGAAATATAAATTAAATTGTTATGATCCTAGTTACAATCTAACTAAATAAAATTATAGAGGAATTGTTACATGGATATGTTACCAAATCTATATTTTTCGAAGGCTACAACGGTCAATCCAAACAATCTTATGCAATTAATTTACATACACCCATAAAAGAGAACATAAAAATATGGTGTAAAATTATAATTAACAATAATAATAAAAATTATAATCCTAAAGCAAAACATAGCGAAATTCACAACCATTGTTGAAACAAATAGTAAGCTAACCATAATTTTAGTAAACAAACTATCTAAACATAAAGGATATGAGGATGGCTATAATGCTGATTATGTGAAAATACCAAAATGCAAGCTTAAATGTTATTTCTATGATACATGGCAGTTTTAAATATAAATTATTATATATAATGAAAAAAACATGTGAAAACCTTTTAAAACAATTATTTCATGTCACCCTGTTGCACATGTACCGATTTTGTTTCATGATTACTGATTTTCATCATTTTATGTGAGATGAATACATGATCCTATTCTACATTGTATATATGACATATTTATAATGCATGAGAATCGATTTTTATTTCACTTTTGCCATTATCTTACGTTACCCAATGTCAAGAACCTAATACTAGAAATTAAAGGCCTAAATGAAAATAACATTAGTTATATGAATTATTTTTGATGGATTATGAATTTTTCTGAAAAATATTTGAATTTGTTAAAGAGATCAGGTTAAGAAATCAAACAGACGCTAATACTAACTAATTACCAAACCCTGGTTGAATGGTTGCAAGTTATCATCTCAGTTATTACAAATCTTGGTACTTAGATAAAGTCAATTATTTTTTGTCATTAATTTTTCAAATTTTATGGTTTTATCCTAAAATATGTTATAAACATATAATCAATCACATAATAAAAAAATCTCTAACCATATCATTTATCACTAGATTCATGATAAGTTACTTGTTCTATATTTCCGAATTTGCAATTGTTTTAAAAAGCTGAATATAGGTTATTTCACCATCACTTCACCGTTGAATGCGAGTTACTTTGCTATTATTTTAATGTGAAATACTTCAACATTGAATGCATACTACTTTTGGTGTGCATGCAAACACAACACTCGAAAGGTGTGGCAGAATACCACTTCTTCAAATTTCTACTGCCTTCACTACCAAACTGTATCTCCTAGGATTCAATGTTTAGGTCCCTTTGCACACTTGGGTTGCTAATTAGACCTCCCAATGAGTATTTTTCCTGTGGCATGACCAGGATTGGCTTCCCCAAGTTTTATTGGACCTGCGGCTTTGGATTCATAGGCTTAGGCCACCATGGGTATCTGCTTATATTTCGCCTTTTGATACTTAGGCCTTGTTGGCAAATGTCTTAGTTTGGACCTTGTCCCTCTTAAGAGTCCACATAATTTGGGCTTCTTTTGAGTTTGGCCTTGTTATAGCGTGTGCAAAAATGATGTTGGAATATAGGTTCACAGGTCTTACTCAAAATTAATAGATATTATATAATATCGCATTTATTTATATAAAGACTATGATGGTGTTTATCAAAAAAAAAAAAAAAAAGACTGATGGTGGGAGTTTCTAGAATTAAATATTGGAAACTCTCCATTAACATAACAAAACTCCCACATCTTTTCATTTCCTTAATAAAAGTTTTCTTCCCTGGACCTCATGGTCCGGGTTCTCAAAAAAAAAAAAAAAAAAAAACATCAAGATGGACCAGCAGTTTAGAACCCATTACTTTTGATTTGGCGTTACCCCATTATAGTTTCTCAAAGCTAAAGCACCTTGAATAATAGTAAGCAACAAAGAGTATAAAGTAAATCAAAGTATAAAACAAGGTTCAACCTTCAAGGAGATAGACACACAATCCTCCTTCGAAGCATTTAATCGCCTCGAGGTAAAGAGAGTGATTTGCTTTCCTTTTCCAGCAAACTCAGCTTTCAGGGCCCATTTTCTCGAAGCTATACACACAACTAAAATAAGCTACAATTGTCAATTTCTCTCTTTTAATGCATTGGGGGCTAAAAATTCGGCCAGGGGCCACATATTAATTGGTATATACATATTTTCTTTTGCGTACATATTTCAATTGGAAGTATTTAGAGGCTCAGATGTGCATGTGACATTACCAGACATTTTTAGCAGAGTGTGACATTACTTTACTTGATCCCTTGAACAAGGTTGCTCCATTACATGATGAAAAGAAATTGCTTGGGTTCAGTACTCCAGTGCACTGAATCTTATACGATGCAAATACGTGTTTAAAATTTATCAAGTGTCTATGACTCTACGCCATGAGAGACTTCACTCAAACTCGGGTTTCAGATGTACATCATGGACCAGCAACTCGGTACCACCATAGGGATGGGACCTGCATTTTCATGGGTTGGGACCTAAAATATTGCAGCTTGGGGTTGGAGTCATAGGACCCTACCATGTGCTTGTGTTGAACATTGCCACCACCTAATGTGTTTTACCATAAGATAAAGCATTCCCGTTATGGAGAAAAAGGTTTATAGACCCAACTGACCTCTAAACCCCATAATTGCTTTTAGGACGTTAAATCAAGAAAAAAGAAAGAAGATAGGGACTTCTAGATTGCCACAGACTTTGAGCTGGCATTTGGGCATGCTTGGGGATTTTTGGTCAGTTCTAAATCCAAATTCCTTAATCCTAATCTATAGGCCCATAGGCCATATCCAATTTGTCAATTCTATAGTCTATAGTCTATACCATTAGGTAATTACACCATACTATAATTACTCCCAAGACTCGTCAAAATTATCTTACAAAAGTACAAATGCTTTGAGGATCCAAAAAAGTGGGAACAAGATTAAACGAAGAAAAATTGGAGCATCAACTTATATCTGTTTAAAACAATGGAAAATTTCAATGAAAAGTCATATTTTTTAGAAGTTAGGCTAATTAATATGTTATCAACTTATCATAAGTCAATAATCATAAAGACTAGTTTGAAAAAAAATGAACAAAATTGAAATTTGGTTGAGAATTTGAAACTCAAATTGACATTGACCTAACATATGATTTCATATGTAAAGAGACTTATAACTCAACTAATATTTTATAATATTTTTAACGGAAACATCACGATTTAAATTCTCATTCTCGAGATATTAACTAAGAAATTTCAAACACGGGATCTTATAGATCTCATGAGGCCTTAACAACTATTATATCAACCCCGTGATTTGGTTCAATTTATTTAGGACAAAGACAAAAAATTAGTGAAAAATATGCAGCCTAAAAATCCTAGATTAGCAAAAAGGTCGCAGCTTAGATACAAAACAAAAGAGGGCACACGGGGTTGATAAAACGTGAGAAGCAGGGGCCCGCGGCAACAAATTTTGGCGGGTTTAGGGGCATTTGGGTATGAACCTGGGATTCCTGGGGGGGGCCCACCATTGCTAGCGTTAATTATGGATGCAAACCCCCTAATGTTAGATACTCATGATTAGGAATAATAAGTTAAGTTATTTCTATTTTTATCACCAACCAAATGTTCCCCCCGCCACAACTCTCATTATAATAAATAATGAGGATTTAATTAAACAATCTTTTATCCTTAACCCTAAAGCATCTATCTATCTATGTCACTTTTGCCGTTATTATATCTATTACAACAATCATTTCAATTAGATACCTTACTTCCTTAAGGTCACGCGCCCTCTAAAATTATCAATGTGGGCTTGAGATATATTAATAGCTTTTTAAAAAAATAATTTTATTGAAAAACAAGCACACATAAGGGAGGCGATGAGATATTATGAATGGTTGAGATTGTCAATAATACATATAATACATATGATGTTATGGTTTTTTTTTAAAAATAGAGTATTATACTTTCATCTACGTTTATGTATGCATGACCTACGAATTAATTGACAGCTTCCATATTTTTCCAAATAAAAGATTATGACTAAGAATCTTGTTGTGGATATTATTTAATTCTTTTAATTCAAATCCCACTTATTGTATGCAGAAAAATTATATTATAAGGCGTCGATAGAGATAGCAATGGAGTGAAGCTACAAGATGGGATTGGATCATAGATGCATCATCATTGGCTTGTCACCTCTTTGGAGCGAGAGTGATAAAGGTCATTGGTGGGATGGGTTGGAGATGTTTTGCTTTCTTTTAGAAGGTGACTCTAGTATTGATGAGATTGAGATGTGAGAGAAAAGAGAGGAACGACGTTGCAAGAGAGAGGAATAAGTTATAAAAACAAAAAACAAAAAAAAAAATTTATATAAAAGAACTAAACTTATTAATTAAAAAAATATATACACACTTGGAATGGTGTGTGACTAGACAAAATAAAACAAGTAAAATCTATTCTCATGGTAACATCTCTTTAAAGCAAGGAAAAACTCGCGTGAAATGAAGCAGGTTGGACGGATGAGACTTTTTTGTTATTCCACAATTGATAGTGTTAAGAATGATTTGAAAAGTAATCTTAAGGAGAGGCCCATTCTATTGATTAAGTTGGAGAATAACTTGGATTGTACCCAAAAAAAAAAATGAAGAAAAAAGGACTTTATGCACTAATTAAACAGGTTTTACCGTGGAGCCAGCTATATAATGGACTATAGAATCCACAAGAAAAAGGTTTTACCGTAAGCCGACTTGTTAATCCCAAAATAACAAAGTTGAGTCACCTGTTATCTTATGATTGAAGGGTACATATCACGCGGTCACAAAGTGTTAGAATTTTCATTACCACCGCCATGGTTTTTCGTATTAGTGGGTATATACTCAATTGAATGTAATTACTAATTCGGTGGTTGTTCTCAAATTAATATATATATATATATATGAAAATTACTTGATTAGCATAATTACAGGAACACCACTGCCTTTTGAACCCAGATTATAGTGTATTATTGGCTCTGTCTACATATATTCCGGAGCCTGCAAAAAGGTGTAAGAAAGAAGAAAGAAAATGGAACAGCTGGAGTCTATGAAAAGTCCTTTTCGTGCTTTTATTTTATTTCGGACCCAAGTTAATTAAGCTAAGAAATTGACAAGAAGGTGCCAAGTTTTATTGATGATTATGTACCTAATTTTTTCTACAAACATTGATGATCATCTTTTAATCTTGAAGCCAACTTTTTTTGATTTATGGAAGTTTATGGCTTAAGTTGCTTATTCTAATAATTAGTGATTATGTACCTAATTTTTTCTTACTTTTGTTAGAAAAATGTCTAAGTTTTATTGAGGAATCTATCCTCAATATGATTACTTTCTTTTTTCTTTTCATTTCCAATTTTGACTTGACTTACGGGTCAAAATATTACAACGCAAGAGTGTTTATATATATATATATATATATATATATATATTATTTTTTCTATAGTTGGATAGTTCGGAAATGAGAGCTTAAATTTGGATATCTCCGTTGAAAAATAGAAAAGTTTTGGTTTAGTTACATGTTTCTTATTAGTGACAAGAATAGCTATAAGAAAAAAAAAAAAAAAGGAAAAAGAAATCCAATTGTAAAAATCATAATTGGCAAAATGGACTCTAGCCAATTGCTGGGAATCCATGCTTCATGCAAATTCTCTTTGTATTCTATGATCAATTGCGTATATGAAAGTATCAAAGAAAAAAAAACTTTACAGCCCTCTTGTATTATTATATTGTGTTAACTTGTTTCAAAAGCTCCTATATATATATATATATATATATATATATTTTTTTTTTTTTTTTCGTTCTTCTAATATTCTTTGATCTTTGCTAATCCTTTCGATGTATCTATTTTTTTAACCATGATATGGTAAGGTCACACTTTTTTTTTTTTAAAGAATCTGGTAAGGTCACACTTATTTGGTCAGATTTGGATTCTAGAAGAGGCTAACGTATAAGAAAAAACGCTTCGCTTCGCTTACCTTTTCACACCGTTTCCACAAAACAAGTTAAAAAAAAAAATTTGTAAAATTAAAGAGGATATCAACTTTGACCAGCGCATGTTCATTTTCGGATGAAATGAAAGTAGGGGTGGTCCGTTTGGTGCAGTTTGGGTCATTTTTAGTACCATATTTTTTGGTGCAGTTTAGCTAAATTCATAATTGCACTGTATTTTATTTTTGCGGTCATATATAGGGTGTGGTGTATAAAATGCGGTTTGAACGGTTTGAAGTTAGTATATTTTTCAAATTTTAGGTTTTTTCTATCCAGCTCAAAACTAATTTTTCCCTTGGGCCAAGTTTTTAACTATTGAGCTAGTTTTTCTTTAGGGGCTGGCTTTTCTAGTCAACACTTACTAGGGTTATCAAAATTTTTTTTTTTTTTGAAAACTAGGGTTATTAAACTATTAATAATATATTTAATGTTAAAAATAAATAAATATATTAATATATAGAGAGGATGCGGTGCGTTGCACTATTATTAAATATATTAATAATATAATTAATGTTAAAAATAAATAAATATATTAATATATAGAGAGGGTGCGGTGCATTGCACTATTACTTGCAGTGCAGTGCGATTATGCCATTTTGCGGGCGGTTTTGATGCGGTTTGGTGAACACCCCTAAATGAAAGTATTTTAAGGATGGAATCCTAATCATTTTTATCTTGTAATCTGACTTGTATAACCATAATGTGATTCTAATTATCTCATACAAAATTAACAATATGATTTGCGCTCTATTTGTTTCAATGAAAAACTTTATATGAAGATATTTTTTTCACATTTTTCTGCGTTAGGAGTATATATATATATAAAAAGTCAAAGGAAAATTATCTTTTAACTTCCCTTATTTAGCTTGGTGTGAGATATAATTTGTTTAAACTAAAATTTTTAAATAAAAAAAAAAACTATATTTCACACAAAGTTAAATAAAAGAAGACAAGAGACAGTTTTTCAACTCATTTTTAAGGCCATTACTAAATATAAGAAAATGACATAGTTTTCTAAAACATGCTTTTTTGAAAAATGATTTATTTTTAAAAAAATGTTAACGTCAAAACAAATCTTGATGAATGTAAACATATATAATTTTATATGACAGTTTTAAGTTCATTCACCCCGATGATTTTTTAGGTAGCCATCCTTTTATCTTTTCTAAAGTATAGGGGTTGCTTGATTTGAGAATTGGAAAACTTTCTAATTTCCAAAGTTGGTGTTCTTACCACTGTCCTCATGCATGAATAATGAATGAGATGATTCACATTTACAAAGTTTCTCTACCCAACATTTTCAACATCGACAGGAACGTTTTCCTAATAAAGTCATGGAAACCATATTGGTTCCTCATAATAAGGTATACGAGTCTATGAACAAGCAAGCTGGCAAAGAAAGCATATTTCATCTTTTCATATTTTCCAAAAGCATTTTATTGGATAGGAAATAGATCAGGAAGCGCCAAAATCCAACAACCACTTAGAGCGTTATCATTGGTGGTGGCAAAATTTTAGCAATTTGGTACTACAAAAAGCTATTTTATTTATTTTCTAAAAAAAAAACTATTTTATCTATTTTACCACACCACTTTATAAAACATCCAACATTAGTGATTTTATTTTAATATGCAACACAATAAAGTTATATAAACAACACAAAGATGGTTGTGCACAATAAAGAACCTAATATAATATTATTTTTTTGTTTAGCATTTGAGCTACAGTGCACGTACACGCAAATATGGCTGTGCATTGCAGCTCAATAGCCAGAAATTGTGGTTTTTCCTCCACTGATGCAGGAGCATTTTATCATATTTGATTAGTAAATTTAGCATTTTAGCAATTTGCCTCCACCAATACTAATACTCTAAGTCCAAACTGTAAACTAATTATTTTGTCACATTATTTAATCTATGGGTCTGTTTGGATACGACTTATTTTTGCTGAAACTGAAAACTGAAAATATTGTAACAAAATAATTTTTAAATGTGTGAATAGTATCGTGACTTGTGAGACATATTTTTAATATTTTTAAATGCATGAATAGTACATGAACAGTGTGTGAACATTGATGAACAATACATGAACAGTAAAATTTGTCTCTAAAAGCTGAACGTGTGAAAAAAAAAGAAAAAGAAAAAAAAAAGAGAGGAGCAAAACGTAAATGTCAAGCATGGACAAACGTGGATCCAAACGGCGCTTATAACCATTTTTTTTCCTCCAATTCCTTGGCAAAGTATGTCATTTGTCATCATATGTATAATCTCAAATAACAATAAATCTTGGCGATGGACTTTGACACAATCAATTCTAATACACTAATTATTATTGCACATGCTAAGTTATAAACAGCTGTATACACTAAACACAATTTCACAATTTTTACTAAAAATTATAGTATTTTCAAAACATAATTTCAGCTGCCTATTTCGTATATACCATGTGTAATTATCAGTTTATCACAGCTCATTTTAATATTCTCCAAGAAAGTAAAAGGAATAAACTTTGTAAGAATTGACCAATTACACCGATTGAGAGAGACAGGCTGTGTTACTACTCTCTTTATACCCTATATCCACATGCCACAAAATTCCATGCAATTTCTGAACCTTATGAGCATGTTACCTTGGACCCATCAGGTAGTTTAATAGCTGTAGTGTTAGGTAGCCTGTAAAATTCCCAGGTATCTCTTTCTTTCTTTCTGGTCCAACCAAGACTCTTTTATAACCTGACTACATAACAAACAATTTGATACCACTGTGACTATCCAAATCAATGCAAAATGTTGTTTTCGTAAATTCCGACATAACTATGGGTTGTAACATAAAACAACGCACTTTAACCAAGGGCACGCTCCGCCAAACCCTTCCAATTACTTGACCCACGCGCACTACTGCACGCGCCCACTATAGTCACTCATTTTTATTTAAAAAAGTTAACCGATATATTGATTAAGAAATATAGTTAAGCTAACGAGTACACTTAGAATATTAATTAATAATCAATTTTAGGAAAATTTTGACACTATTTTTATAAGGAATGAAAAGAATTGTTAAAATATTAATTTTTTTTTCATTTCCCATAAAAATTTTCTTTAAATGGATTATTAACCAATTCTTTAAGGGTATTCGTTACTATTTCCCTAAGTAATATTAGTGTGCTTCTGTATTTGAACCACTTTTTCTCTCCCTTGTATATGTGGGCAATTGTCTCACATTATTTAAGAAAGTGTGTTATGTGTAGTATAACTTGTCTCACTCTCCCTTAAAAGTTATCATGACTTTTGAGTGGAATTATGGTGTACCTTTGTGTTAGAACCTATTTCTTTCTCTTTTGTGTGTGCGTTTGTTTCTTAAAAAAAAAACTTTTAAATACTTTTCATAAATAAATAAACAAATGATTATTTTTTTGATAGCTTTTGATATTATCATAAAAGTAGTATCAAATTTTTTTCAAAATAGTTCATTAATAAATGCTTTAAGGGTACTTATCAACGAGAATATTTTTTTTTTTTATAACTAATTGATAATTGGTGCATGCACATGAACATAAAATAAAAATATTTATTTTTTTAAATATGAAATTCAATAATTATGATGATTGTTAATAAAAATTTATTATGATTATACCTTGCTCAAAAAAAAAAAAAAAAGAATCTTTAGTATTAAGCATTTATTATGATTGTGCTATTTAGTCAGAAATCCATACAATGTAGGAAAAAGTTCAACATAATATGATTTTTTAAACTTTTTTTCTAAATTTAAAATTTGATAATTATCTTTTTTTTTTTCCTTTTTATAGAAACAATTTGATAATTACCAGTTAGTTTAACTGGTAAAATCTCTAATGGTTGAATAAGAGATTTGAAGTTTAATTCTCATCTACACCAAAAACTGATTGATGTCTTGGTTTGATAATATATATTGAAACTCTCTAAAAAAAAGAATTATATTTTTTAGTATTATACATTTATTATAATTGTGTTGGACGTCATAAGTTGAAACTTTCTTTATTTCAAAAAAATAAAAACTTTCTTAAAAAAAAGAATTATATATTTTAGTATTATACATTTATTATAATTATGTTGGACTTGGACCTACTAGTATATGGAACTATATGGTCTACTATTTTTTTTTTTTAAAAATGATGTATTAAGATTCTAATAAAGGTTTTAAATATAGAATGAAATTTAAATTCAACATTATAATATCTAATATCTATAAGGCCTCAAAATATTATAAGATTAATCAAAAGTCAAATGACTTCTATTGATTGTAGGTTTAAATAAAAATCATTTGCCATAATTTTTTCACAAGAATTAAGGTTGCAAGTTAATAATTTTTAATAATAAAGTCATGTTATTCCATGAGTCTAGATAAAAATTAGTGGGTTTCAATTAGTTTAATTGGTAAAATTCTAATAATTGAATAAGAGATTTAGGGTTCAATTTTCATCTACACCAAAAATCAATTGTTGTCTTGATTTGATTATCAAGAATGAAAACTATACGTTGAAACTCTCAAAAAAAGAAAAAAATAGAATTAATACATTAATAACATATCATCTCAACCATACCAAATTTGTTACCAAAAATATTAAGCATTACTATAAAGTATAAACCAATAAACCATCGAATTCCCATTAACCAAAAAAAAAATCAAGTGAGGGAGGTGGGGACAGCGCGTGGGCATGACAGGCTTTTGCTTTTTACTGTTTCACCAGCAACTTTTTACAGAGTGAGCATGATGAGGTAAAACCCATAAAAGAAAAAAAAGCAAGAAAAAAAAAAAAAAGAGACATTGTACTCAAGTTGTTGGAGGAGGAGACAGAGAGGTCAGAGACAGAGACGAGAAGGCCTTTGCTTTGCTTTTCTTTTCCTTTTGAAAAAGCAAAGTTAAGAAACAACCCCTTTTAGATTCTTCTGCTGCTTCTTCAACTTGTCCTACTACTACTACAACCTTATTATCTCTTTACTCTCTCCCTCTCTCACATATATACTTACTTATCAGACTGCTTGGAGAATCTTTGTTAGCAATGGACCAGCATTAACATATATTTCTATGTTCTTGTGAAACATTGTTTTATTTTTAATCTTGGTAAGTGTTATTTCTTTTTTCTTTGATTGCATTGTGTTTATTTTTTCCTTTGTTCATCTGGGTTTTCAGCATTTGTTTAGTACATAAAACTTTGAAGCATTTGGGGTGTCAAAGTGGGGTTTTTGAATCTGTGCTTAACTTCTTTTTATGATTTTCTGTTTACTCTTGTTTGTTTTTCTCTCTCTGTTTTCACTTTTTAGTGCTGGGTTGTTGTTCTTTTGAATAAATTTATGTTATGCTTTATCAAAGAATTATGATAACAACTCTGGTTTCTTCTTCTTCTCCTCCTCCTCCTCCTTTTTTATTTCATTTTTTCCTACTGATGAAATTTTTGTAGATGGATTAAAAATTTGTTGTTTGGAGAAACTTGTAATTTTGGTGAAATGTAGTTGAGAAAATGAAATTTGATAGTTGCATGCATGAGTAAGAAGTAAGAATTTGTTGGGGGTACCAAATTCTCTTTCTTGTTAGTATTTCACATTCATGCTGATATCACTTCAATTAATGCTTTTACCATTGTTTTGTTATTTCTTTTTATTGGGTGAACATCTAATGGTTTTAATTTGATTTCTTATAAATTTTAATTGGGGTGTAATTATAAGCTTTTTTTTTTAAAAAAAAAGTATATTTGTGTTTCCTTTGTTTATATTAGGATGTGATTTTGAGCTCTAGGATTTTCTTGTTACCAAGAAGCTCCAAGGTCAGTGTTTTTCTTTTCATTTTCTTCTTAATTTTTTTTTTAAAAAAAATATAAATTTTAAGATTATTAGTGATTTGGAAGTTTTGAACGGGTTTTGAACATTCTAGTTCTAAAAGTAATATATATCGTGATTTAGAATTTTGTAATTTCCCAAAAAAAAAAAAAAATATTGGCAACAGTTTAATTGAAATTTTATTTGGTTCCAACCCCCATCATGAATACCAGTTAGCTCACTGCATCACGATGTTCTGTTTCACTAATTTATCTCCAAGTTGAGTGAGCTTCCTTATTCAATTATCAATATGACCTTCTTCTTAGTTATCTAGCACTCTTTCTGTTCAATCCCTTGGTTTCTTATAGCCTTTGTTCTTTTCCATATTAGCACGATGTGATATTCTTTCTTGTTTTGTATGCAAACGAAATAGATGCACTAGCACCAGTAACAGTACGGTTTGGTCTGCCATTCTCGCTATGATGTACATAATTACAATAATGGGTCTTATGCAAACTGATGATGCAACACATAAAGGGTAGAACAGTAAGGTTATAATAATTATAAAAAATGGAAAGAGCTTAGATCATGAATTTGGCCTTCACTTGAATGGAAAGTATTATTGCTAGAGTCATTCCTTATTTGTGAAGTTAAATCCCTTAAATCACGGTTCTGGCTTTCACTTGGGTGGAAAGTATTGCTGCCATTTGAATCATTCCTTTGTTGTAAGACCAAATCTCTTGAATCATGCATGCATTGGTCCGTTACTAGTATGTAAGCATTGGTTATTCAAAATCAACCAATCATGACTCATTCAAAAAAAGAAAAAAAAAAAAAGAAAAAAAGAAAAAAAAAGAGAGACCATGTGTGATGAATTAATGTCTGATTTAAATTTTCATGTTTAGAAAAAATGGGCATTTGCATAACTTTTGTGGTTAAATTTTGGTGCAGAATGTAATGTTGTCATTCACAATTTAACATGTATGTGTGTGTGAATGTGCTCTTACTTTAGATTAAGAGCATTTGATGATTCCAAATTTAATTGACAGTCTGACATATGATATTGTTGTTTATTTTGCTTCTGATAAACAGAGAATCTAAACTGAAACAATGACGAAGATCAGTCCTGAGTTTGAAGAGGAGATGCAGACAGAAGAAGTCCTTCAGGTTTCAGTTGATGTGAGCTTTGCTTCTAATCATTTTCCGAAGTATAAATTAGGAGCTGACAATCAAATTTTGGAAGAGCCAAAAGAGGACAACCATGGTCCATCCTTGAAGGAGGTTGTTGAACAGGAAACTGTCAGTCTGTCAGAGCAGCATAAGCGTCTCTCAGTTCGTGACCTTGCAAGTAAATTTGACAAAAACTTGTCTGCTGCTGCTAAGTTGTCTGATGAGGTTCCCAAACTTTGCCACTTGACTATGGGTTTTATTGTAATCTTAAGCTTCTTTCCATACACATATGCACATTAGATAATAATCAGTCTGACATTCAACATAGCTTGTTTCCAACTTCTTGCGATTAGCTACTCAATTTGCCCCATTCAGCTCCATATCGGACCTTTCCTGAGTTAAGGCAAAGGCTGGCTTTCTTTCTTTCTTCCCTTTTTTTTTTTTTTTCGGTGTGTTAAACTATCACGCCTCTGTTCTAGTTTGTGTATTTGTTCATTTAGCCTTCTATTTCTCTTGTGGAATATCAACTTCTGATAATGCAAGATGAATAATCAATTGCAATTATATTCTTGAAATGTATTTTGTTTTGCTTTGTGCACGAGTGTTGTTTTTTTTCCTCAGTCTCACAACTCAAGCCTAGTTTATATCTTTGTCCATTTTGTTCTCTTTTCCCCTGGTGTGGAAGAGTATGAACTTCTGATAATACTAAATGAATTGCAATGGGTTTTAATGAAATTCAGGCAAAGCTTAGGGAGGTGGCTTCTTTGGAGGGACATGTTCTTTTGAAGAAGCTTAGAGATGCATTAGAGTCTCTAAGAGGCCGTTTGGCAGGACGAAACAAGGAGGATGTGGAGAAAGCTATCTCTATGGTTAGTTCATACTTTTTCCTCTGTTTGTTTTACTTATTTAAAAAAAGAAAATTTTCTTATTCAGATTGGTGCTTTGTGTGATTTGTCCTGGAGGTTCAACTTGGATATAATTGATAAATTTTTCTGGTTCAATCTGTTTGTGTGTTTTTGAATGATGTATATGGTAGATATATATGGGGCTTGCCCTTCCATTTTGTTTGATTGATATATTAATTGTCTCTTCATTATTAAAATTCTAGCAAGCAATACATAGTGGTGGTTCCATTTGGAAGGGTTGAGCTAGATACTTTTTGGACCTTTGACATTTTAATGTAAAGGGACTACTCTAAAGGCTCAAACCTATGGGATTGAGATCCTCTAGAGTTCCTAGAGTAAATTCGTCTTAGAATTCTTAAAATCTCAACCATATAGTATGCACTTGTGCTTGCTCTTATGCATATTCGCAATAACGTTGATTAGGTAGACTACAAGTGTGTGTGTTTCTTAATTCCTAAATTATACATTATATTCGTTTTTTTTCAGTCATTCTTACTGACACATGACAGTTCAAGTGGAACAAGTACTTATTCGGTCACTTTAACTAATGTTTGTGAAATGAGAATATTGTGTTTATTTGAGGGTCAGCGTGGTGCTCAAATAACCAGACTCCTTGATGCAGCCATGGAAGATTCATTTGTTATTACTTTGCACCTTCATTGATTCCAAGATTTATTTAGTGGCTCACATGCTACATCATATTAGGTCGAGTCTTATATGGTTTTGAAAGTAAGTCATTAGGAGTCTAGGATTCAAACAATTTTCAATATGATTGCATAATATAAGGATTTAAATCAAGGGATTTAAAGAACAATTGCTAGTATATATTGCATGATATAAATTTAACAACAAAAGATTATTTGAGCTTTGGTAATTTGACTTTAATAATAAAAACTAGTGATGTTATAAATTTGACATGATATTTTACATCTAATCATTTCAAATTCTCATATTAAGAAAGCTCAAATCCTTTTATAAATTTCATCAAAAGTAAAAAAATTATTTTTTTGTACTTTATTCATTTCATTTAAAATAAAAATTGAAATACCAACCCCTCTTTTTAAATACTTCTATCCAAATGAATCATATGAGGAAAATTTTTTTTTGGTAATTGAGTTGAGCCTAGAACTTTGTAGGAGTTTCTAAGTGTCTTGGGTTTATTTTCTTCAAGTGCAAGTTTGTTTTCATCTGGATTTTATTAATTTTAGCTTAGCAGTCAAATTAGAAGTTATAATCCTAGTAAAAGAAACATAGTTCTTGTATATATGTGTGTGTGTGTGATCAACGTACTCAAATAATAGGAATGTTGATAATGGAATTATGAGTGTTTCGTGTTTTTGAAGGCTTTGGTGCCTATAATGTTCTCTCTGTTTCTTTTTCTTTTCTGCTTTGTTGCCCCTGGTAATGTTTTGTAATTGTTCACACAGCCCCTAAACAGTCGCAAAATTGTGCACCTCAAAATCATAACTTTTCCTATCTTAAAGCCACCACAAGCGTATGTTGATTCCCTGAATCTGTCCTATGTCACACCTCCCAGCCCCAAAAAAAAACTCTCTTTTCTTCTCTCTCTCTCCCCCCCTCCCTCTTCTAATGACATGCTCCTGAGTGCCTTTGGCACATGAGGATGTAATCCTCGATTATTGTGTATGCTATAATTACAATCTGGTATTGTCTTCAACTGTAGTCTCATTGTGCAGGTGGAAGCTTTAGCAGTTAAGTTGACTCAGAAAGAAGGAGAATTGATTCAAGAGAAGTTTGAAGTAAAAAAGCTAGCAAGCTACCTCAAACAGGTTAATTAATGACGTTCCATATATGCATATAGAATAATAGTTATTACAGCTCCATCCTTTTTCATAACTTATGTTTCTACTGCGATTCATCTTATTGAATTTAGAGCCTATAAGGATAATAATTACTCATTGGTTAGTGTCTTATATTCATATGATATTACACTCAGACTTGTTGGTTGGTGCATGTGGACTTGGATATAACTTGAGCACATTGCGTCGATAGTCAACCCATGCCCAATGGTCTGAGAAAACCAATTTTGCTTAGGTCCAAACTTGATTTTCTATTTGCTGAAGCCATCTTTATGACATAATATCAAATTTTAATATGTAAAGTTCTTATTCAATTTTTTTTGTTCATCTATCTTTTGTGTTCCTTTAATAGTATGCTATTGTTAGCTTCTACAAATGATTCCTTTTCCATCTAGCTTTTTCCATTGGCAATAAAGGAATTGAATACTTCAGGGATTGACTTTAACAACCATCATCCTTTTACTTTACTAAGTTATTATAACTATTATTCATGGAACAGTTTTTCGCAGATGCACACTTTTAATATAGCTTTTCTTATTCATTTTTATTTTCTTTTATGTATATGATATTTTATATTTGTCCTTGAATTCAGTTCATTCCTTCGTCTACAGGCTTCTGAAGATGCAAAAAAGTTAGTTAATCAAGAGAAATCTTTTGCTTGTGCTGAAATTGAGAGTGCAAGGTCCGTAGTGCAGAGAATTGGAGAGGCCCTTGAAGAACAAGAAAGAAATACCCAGGCTTCTAAAAAGCAGGTTTGAATGGGTTGTTTTAAACTTATATGTATCTTCAATTTTGCTTACCTTTTATGTATTCTAAATTTCTAATAATGAAAGGGACATTGGTGACAAATCAACAACGTGTTGTTTAGATTTGACGAGGATAATTTTGTTTTGTATTTGCTTTTCCATACCATCAGGATGTGGAGGAACTAATAGAGGAGGTTCAAGAGGGAAGAAGAATAAAATTGTTGCATCAGCCAAGCAAGGTGCAATACTTTTTCTACTAAGCTATGTTTTTGTGTGCGCGCGCGCGCACACACATATAGTCAAATATCATGGTTCAACTTCTTAATTTATACACTTAGTTGATAGCAAGTCTAATTAAGGAGTGAAACAATAAACTTTTCAAGAGTTTGTGCGCAATGTTCTTCACAAGATATTGTGCTAAAGGGTAGAAGTGGTTTTCTTTTGAAATAAAACATTTGCATGCTCATCTCAATTATGTACTAGTCTACAGACCTTCTCTCTCTCTCTCTCTCTCTCTCTCTCTCTCTCTCTTCTAACAATTGAGAGACACTGCATTTGGTTTTGGCTGATGGTCACAATTAGGGTCAGATTTTGTCATAGTAACGCACAATTGGATGAAAACATTTGCACAAACACTGACATTAGTGAATTTTTCATTCATTAATATATTTGATTAAGTTAGAATTATTTGATAGTTTATATATTTCGTTATCATAATTGTATTATAACTTAGTTACTTTATATTAATAGTATAAACCTACTCTTTTTCTTCCCTATCAAAAGAAAACCTACTCTTTTTATTCCAGAGTTTGTAGGTTTGCCTTCAAAAAATTGTGGCTACTTCCAGGCTAATGTCAGTGCTTGTGCAAATGCTTATTTATTTATTTAAAAAATTTTATTTTCTGCATTTTGCTCCCCTCAATATCTACCATTTATTATGATTGTACACTAAATAGGTAATAACGATGTATGCTGTTAACTGAAATTTTTTTACACATTCTTTAGCAATAATTTTATTCTATACATATTTCATTATTGTTGACATAATAAGGATATGCCTTACTCTGCATAATTTCTGAAATTTTTTAGTTACTCATCTGTGGTTCACTTATGTAGTTTGAGATAGATTTTACCTTTTCAAATTATGAAGAGATGCGTTATGTTTGCAGGTGGTTGACATGGAATATGAGCTTCGTGCACTAAGGGCTCAAATTTGGGAGAAATCTGTATTTTCGGTTAAGCTTCAAAAAGAGGTTTGTTAACTATCTTGTTTTTACTTTTCACAAATTTTATTTGATATTTTTTCCTAGCCTTAACTAAGAGAGTTTATGTTTGGCTATATCACTGACTTGGTTAATATATCCAAACACCTCTTTTGCTTCTTGAAGCTGAAATGAAGGTGAATAAGTTTGTTCAAATTGAGTTATTTTCAGATTTATCTGAATTTGTATTTCAAAAATAAATTCCTAAACCTTCAGTTCATGACATGTTTCTGTACTGCTTTGCTAATGTCTTGTCTAATTGTTCTAACAAACTTATGATCAACAAGAGTAATGGACCCAACTTCAACTGGTTACATTGAACTTGGTCTGATAATGACTACATTTTTTTTGCTTTGGGAAACTGTACACCAAAGGAGAAAATGACAATAAAATTTACAAAATAGTGTCACCTAGCTTAGTGCTAACATTACATACATCAAACAATGACATGTAACTAATGGGTTCGGGTCCTCCCTACCAGCTTTTCTCACCCTATGTTTAGTTACATGTTGGCCAATTATATATTTTAGGTATTATTGAGTTGGAGTATATGAGTGAGACCTCTGTCATTATGTATATAAAACTTTCTTTTCTTAATTATTGGGAAGGAAAATTATGCTAGCTGTATATTTTTCTAGCTGTGTAGTTCCAGACTATGTTTTGACATCTGATTAATTTTGTCAATCTGAGTGCAATTATGACTACATTTGACATCTGATCTCTTTTATCAATTGTTTAATCATAATATATTATTTAATAATTAGGAATGCAAGAAAATTTGTTCAAGATAGTTTTATGAAAGATCTCATATCCTTTCCATTTCCAGCTGGCAATACGCAAGAGGGATGAGGAGAACAAATTCCGTTTATATGTCTTAGAAGGTTCTGAAAATTTAGGTTCATATCTAAAACTAAAGCCTTGCTCAGACAAGGCTCCACAACTTCCAAATTGTTCAATTCAGTGGTACCGCCTGTCATCTGAAGGCACCTGGAAGGAAATTATTTCAGGTATTTATGCAATAATTTTTCTCCAACTTGTGATTGACCTCGTGTGCTCAATGTGAATTTTTCTCAGTAGAATCAGTTCATATGATTAAACATTTGACATATTTAGCATTGTGGTATATCCTTACCTGTCTGTAAATTATTCCTGCTTTAGTTATCTGTTTGATTATAATGTAGTGCATGTTGTTCCTTTTGACATTCACTTTATAGTGGCTTGAGTTAAGGTTTAATGAAAAAACCAATTTGTCTAAAATCGTCGGTTTGGACCTTCTCACCCTTGTTATAAGATGAAAGAAAAAAAAAAATTCTTTCACTGGTAGTACCCCATTACCATTTTCAGCATTAAAAAAATAATCCAAAGTGTTAACAGATCTAGGATTTCCTTGTCCCTTTAAGGAGGAAGATTTCATTTGCACAGCTGCTAATACGATCCTATAATCAAAAGCCATCTATTATGGAATGTCTTATCCAATTCTTCTCATTTGAAAACTCAAACTAGGCTATATATGTATCATATTATAATATCACACCAATGTTTCTAGCATCCAGCTAGTAAGTTATGCTACTAATTTTCTAAATATCTATTGGAGCTCATAACACCATTTATTATTTTGTAGATGTTATTCTAATGTTTATTCATAACTCGTAAAGTTGACTGTTTGCCATAAAAGAACACAATATT
Source organism: Quercus lobata (assembly GCF_001633185.2). Lineage (NCBI taxonomy): Eukaryota > Viridiplantae > Streptophyta > Magnoliopsida > Fagales > Fagaceae > Quercus > Quercus lobata. The sequence continues at coordinate 12,488,543 of NC_044910.1, forward strand.
TTATGATATGAGCTCATCCCCCTTAATTACCTGTAACCATTTAAACGAAAGAGTGGAACTTTTTCTAGTGAAACAAATCTTGTGAAATAATCAATCTCAATATGATACCATGGCATAATGGGCCAATTATACGAGTTAAAGGTGAATTTTATGATAAAATGTTTATCAAACGTCTCCATTGGTGGAACATTTGCCCCAAATACTTAGATTATTAATAAGTGAGCCAAAAATGTATAACAAACATACACTAACACTGCTTCTCATGTGCAAACCCACCAAATAACCCTGAACTATAATGGGCCATGCAAATGTAGAACTGAAGAAATTACCAGTAATAGGGGTAAAAATTAAAATTCACTTAAATTTGATCACGAGGTAAAGAAACTAACAAAATAAAGTGCAAAAACCAAATGACACAGCATGCTAGTTGCAACTTCTAACTGGTAAAGTTTAGTTTCAGTTGATTGGGTATTTGGGTTACATCTTTCTGTCTTAAGTGGTTCATCTTTCCACTTCATCAGGTGCCAACAAATCCATCTATGCTCCAGAACCCTTTGATGTTGGACGAATCTTACAAGCTGAAATTGTTTCAAATGGCCAAAAATTGACAGTCACAACTTCTGGTCCCATTGATCCAGGTTGGTTTTGATCATAAATCTTCATGTAATTTCTGCAAATATTTTTACTTATTTCTGGTATTAATTTTGTAACCTGGATCAAATTGTCTGATTAGGGGCTCTTATAGGTTTTGGCTCGGTACATCCTATTTGATGCTTAGAGATGTTGAGAAAAATGAGGCTAACTAAAATTTCCTTTAACAGCTGCAGGACTTGGAAGTTATGTAGAGACGCTTTTACGAAAATCTAACACTGAATTCAATGTATGTTGTCCTACTCATTTTAGTTACTTCCAGTGCCTTATATGTGATGATTCTTATTGAGCTAATAATGAGTATTTATTGTTTACTACAAAACCAAAATATGCCAAAAAATCTAAAACAATGGTGTCTTGTTCAATTACTTTCTAATTGATTTGTCCACCACACACCTTTAATCCTTTTATGCTTATGATTTGTATGCTAGTGATTGAGCCAATGGTAATATTCTGATCTCTATGTTTCATGTCATGCATGTGTGTTCATTTCTTTAAAGACAGTTTTTTAAGATGGAGATTTGAAGACTCTCTCTCTCTCTCTTTCTCTTCCCCATCAGAAATTGCTCCAAAAGAAAGGGGAGTTTCTTTGACAGTACTATATATTTTGGGGCCAATCATGGTCCCAACAGGTGGTTTTCACTCCCTTATTTGGAGTGTTATCTCCACATAGATATAAAAAAATCAGATTTGATTAGGGATACTCTATTCCCATTTGCGATATTTAATTGGCAAGGGGAAATTATTGTCTCTGTGTAGTTAAGTTATTTAGAATGCTGAGTTCTGCTCCAGGACCATAACTGATGCAAAGTAGATCTTGGCTCAAAGACTGTCACGTATATAATGTGACATCTCTATTGTTATTTGCTTGGAATAATGTGGTTCTGTAACACCTTTTGGATGATCAAAACTTGAACATAAACTGTACAGAAATTTGTCCATGAATTCTTAAGAGTACATTGTTTTAGTTCTAATTAATTCATGAAAATGTGGACAGAGAACCATGGTATCGCGGCTAGGACTGGTCTGCGCAATTTAGTTCTTATCAAGTTTTGACATTTGTTGTTTTATAGGTAGTTATTTCCCAGATGAATGGACAAGATCACGCATCACACTCTGTTCATGTATTTCATGTGGGAAAGATGAGAATAAAGCTCAGTAGAGGATGGATTACAAAGGCTAGAGAAAATTATTCCTTGTCAATGCAGGTAATCTTTATAGCTGGCAATTATTTTGTCTTCACTGGATTTTCTAGTCTTTATAGCTGGCTAGAGAAATGATCTACTATTAACGGTCTTTCCTTTAAGACTGAGATTTTCCATTGAAACTTTTTGCCATTATTTTTTTCCATTGTAATTTGTATGAAGTATTCTCACGTAGAGGAATATCTTAAACTAATTCTTTCCTGACCTCTAGCTATGTGGAGGTAGAGGTGATATTAATAATTCAGCCAAGGCATTGTTTTGGCAAGCAAGGAAGGGCCTCTCGTATGTATTAACATTTGAATCAGAGCGAGACAGAAATGCAGCTGTTATGCTTGCCAGGAAATATGCTTTTGATTGCAATGTATGTATCTTTTTCCTTTTTGCATTTTACTAATGTCTACTTTCATTATAGGTGTCGTCAACTATTTCTTACATGTGATAGTGAAACTTAGTGGGACATGGGAAATTTAAGCCCCCACTGAGAGCCCACAGAAAGATTGGCTTAAGTTTAGGCCCCACCCCCTTTCACCCCAAAAGTTCTACCCAAAAGATGTGCTTCTAGCTTAGGTTATCATATCTTGTGAATTTTTATAGATTTTAATCACCATGATCAATCAAGTGCTTAGCCCTATATATTTTGCCTTTCTGTATGCATCACCAAATTCAAAAAAGGGCTCAGTGGAAATTATTTGCCAGTGTCCTGCTATGTTTTTTTTCTTCATATGGAGTTTGAAATGGGAAAACCTTTAATGATGACAGGTCATGCTTGCTGGACCGGATGATCAAGTATAGAAGTTAACATTACTGACTGAGTTTTTTTAATATGCAAGTACAATCAGATTTTCACTGTGTGAGAGTAAGATGTGTGCATTTGTCTTGTCATAAGATCCATCTTTGTTATAGTAATTGGGCTTGCACTAATAGGGTTGAATCATTTTAGGCATGGTTTTTTGTTTGCCTAATCATTTGTTGTAACCAATTTACCATTTCAATATTAATGGTTTCATTTGTGCGTTGTGGCTGATTTGCATATATTGGCAGTTGTGTATATGTTGGCACATTTGCACCATGAGATGGCAATTTCTTTTGAAGAATAACTGTTTAGGTGTCTGACAGCCCCTAATCAATTCGTTTTTGTTTTTTGTTTAATTTTTAATTTTTTACCTTCTCGTTTTTATTTGGCAACAGTAATTAATTTTTTAATTAGATGAATATTAGACATATATTGAGAAAATGACTTTTATTTGATTTGTAGATTATAGAAAGTTAACTACATTATTTGATTTTTCAAAAGAAAAAATGCAAATAATTCAGAAGCCAATGTTGATAAGGCGGCACTGCGAACTCCTGATGTTGATATCCCAAATTTGAAAATTCTCAAAACAATTTTTTTTATTTTATTTAAATTGAAATTAATGAACTTGATATTAGATCGTTGAAGTGTGATCCAGAATTGCATCCACAAATATGGGATTACCATGTTAATCAATGTGATAAATCAATGAATTTTTATGGGAAAAATGCCCTCATACCTCCTGAACTTTCAATTACTTGTGAAGACATCCCTTGGACCTTTATATTAGTCAATTTACTCTATAAACTATTCACAATTGCCAAATCAATACATTATTTAGTCTCCCATTAAATACTAATAGAACATACATGCAGACTTCAAAAAACCAAATCTAATCCATGAACCCAATGATAGAGGAGAGAGAAACCTTGGGGTCAGATAAGGTTTAGAGAGAGAGAGAAAGCCCATTAAACTAGACCAGCCATTTGTCTCACCGGAGCCGGAGTTTGTTTCCCACCCCGTCCAACTCCTATGCAAGTCAATTAGGCCAGCGTAGAAAACTCACAACACAAAATGCAAAATCAAATCAATATCAACACAAAACACACCCATTTGCATAATCAAATCAGCCATCTGCATTTTCAAAACAACATCAACTAAATAGTAGAAACCTAATAAAAAGTGAAAAAAATTAAAAGGAAAGAAAACCATAATAGAGGTAATGATTGAAGCAAACATAGATCTAACGTAATATTTGAAATTCCAAATAAAATACAAAAAAATCAAACACCAAATCCCTAATCGACATAAATGTCTTCTTTAGAGCTTACAACCAATTAAACCCAAGTCTTGCCACCAAAAAAAAGGAAAAAGAAAAAAAGAAATGCTCAATTGCAAATGCTAGAATCATTGAAAGCATCCAATGCTAGAATCACTGAAAGCATCCAAGGAGGCCAATGAGCTTGCTGGAAAGCCTTGCTCAAACTTGGCGCCAAGTATCTTAGACTACATTCTGATCTCATCATTGTTTACCATATCAACTGGGTACTTCTCTAAGACCATGGCCCTCACCTTAAGATGATTCACCACTAACATGGCATTATAGTATTGGTCACCCCTAATGGGCCATGCCAAGAGTGGGACCCACACACAATTGCTCTACAGTAGAGTTCAAAGCACAATGAGATACAAATCCACCTGTTGATGGATGACTCAGTATCAACAACTGTGGTGCCCATCCGTGTATTATCAAACCCTTCTTCCCTACTTTCCCATCCAACTCATTATTAGGAAAATAATTAGATCTTTTTTGGATGACCCATATTATCAAACCCTTCTTTAATTGAACTTGTTTTTCATAAATACAACTAAACAAAGCTGGTATTTGAGGTGAGTGTACTAAAATTTGGTTTGGTTCAATGGGCTTTGACTCTGGTGAGACAACAAATGGCTGGTTTTTCTCTCTCTCTAAACCTAACCCTAAAGTTTCTCTCTCCTCAACCATCGGATTCATGGATTAGATTTGTTTTTTTGAAGTCAACATGAGTCTTACATGACTGTTCTGTTAGTATTCTAATAAGAAACTAACTAATGTATTGATTTGGCAACTATGAATAGTTTATGAAGTAAATTAGCCAATATAAAAGTTCAGGGGGTATTTTGGCCAGTAGTTGAAAGTTTAGGAGACGTCAGGGCATTTTTTCCAATTTTTTCGATTCATACTTTGCCATTGTCTCAAGTTCAAATCCTGGTTATTCCCTTCTTAAGAGGGGATTCTAAAGCATTGAATGACTATGGTGCTAAGGGAATGGTCACTATTGTTGTCAACTGCGGTGATTGGGATGGTCTTTGGACAAAATTGACATACAAATCTCTTTACATAAATAAAACCCCCTCTTTCTAACAAAATAAGAAATAAATTAAAATAATTGTTGAATCAACTTTTTAATTGTTTAGTTGGCATTTCAATTGACATAGCCTTGTGTGATTGAACCAACTTATACATAATTTTAGGATTTGCACATTAAGAGACTGCATATGATATGCTCCCATTCAGATGATTTTCAGCCCATGTAATTGGTCGGAAAATATTGGGTTTTTGGAGGGTATTCTAAATTGTAAGGGAAGTCTCCCATTCAGATGGAACCTAGTAGTTGCAACAAATAAAATTAAGGAGTAATAGGATTTTTGTATTTAAGTAGCCATCTACTTTCCTTTTTTATTGCCGAAAGTACAATGAGTAGTTGTTCTCTTGAAGGTTATATCTCCCCCTTCTTTACAACAATGTTCTTAATTCTTATTTATAGCCTTTTGCATGCGGTTGATTTTAACATATTTACTAAATCAAGTGGAATATCATTGGATCACTTTGGTGGCACTAAGGGTTGAAGTTTTGCTGTTTAGCAAAAAATAAAAAAAAGGGTTGAAGTTTTACTGCTAAAATTTATATAATACAAAGCTGAAATTGGTACGTGTTCACAGCAAAGTCCACCTAGCAGATGCAGTAAAATCCAGCTATCAATTGTCTAAATTTCCAACACCTAGTTGCTTTTTCTAGAGAAACATATAACGAACACAAGTTAAATTATTAGACACCTAATTAGAGTATTCAACAAATATATATATTAGACACCCAATTGATAGTCTTGTGGGTCCTGGGATGTCTCTTATGAGATTAAAATTCTAAAAAAATTTTAGAATAATTTTATCATGGAGTTTCTAAAATTTTATTCATTCATATTGAAATAAGGGGATTTGATTTTGACACTTCATCAATATTTAAACAAATATCGGCAATCACCATTTTGGTATTTATTTAATCCAATCCACTTATTTTAGAAATGGATGGATAAGATTTTAGAGATTTCATAGTGGAGTTACTCCAAAAACTTTAGAAGATCTAATCTTCTCATGTGTTTAATGTTTGTATAAAAATTCTTTCCAATATCATCCCTTTTTGAGGACTCACAGAAATACCTTGGAGGTTAAAGCTTGCTTACATTCTTCTTGTGCTATAATGAATAAGAAGTCATCCTAAAACTTTAATGAAATTTTGTTGTTATTATTAATCTTTTAAGTAAGTTTCGATATATAAAATTTTATACTATTTTTCACAACTGGTAAGTTGGCATTTTGTTATTATTCGATAATAAAAGTGATGTCAATAATGTTCCTATATGAAAGTGGTACACTAATCATAATTTGTCACCTCCACACAAATTATGAAAATTGTTATGTATATATAACATTTTTATAATTTTTGTTAGGGTTGTTTTGATGTCTAAAATGTTTTTATTTATTTATTTATAATAATTTAATTATTAGAGCAATTGGGAGAAGGGGAGTTGATGTTTATTCTCTTAAACTCTCACATTTTTAGCATAGGTAAGATATGATCTTAAATTTTTTACGAGATGATAATAAATTTTATTATATGTTCGTTTGTAAATGTTTATAAAGTATCTTTTTTTAAAGTCCAATTTATTTTAATAATTGGGGTTTTAAACATTATACCTTTTTTTTTTTTTTTGTCTAAAAGTTGTATGTAAACAAGTTGGAAAAATAAATAAACTTAACAATAGACCATAATGAAAATGCACTAATTTTTTTTTTTTAAATGCACTAAACTTATTTATACCATTGGCCAACAATTTTTCTACAAATTAAATGGTCTGGTTTTTTATTAAAATATTCAACCCAAGGTTTAATGACTCAATCCCTTTTCAAACCCATCCTAAGTTTTGACCCACCAGTCCTCTTGAATAAAATAGTATTTTGCCCATTTGGCTAAGCATGAATAGACCAATTTCACATGCCTATGTTCTATTAATAGGAAAAATAATATTCACATTGAATTGGCAATGCCAGCGAAGCTCACCCCATTAACCCTGTCAAAATGTTATAACACCACTATACTATCCTTTTCCAAACCTGCCACATAACCCTACAAGATTAAACAGCGCTCCACCAATCCACGTGTCTCCATTTGACACTAATTGCACAGAATTTTTGATACCACCCCGTCTCCCAAAGACGCACGCCTTATTTTAACCCTAACACGCCAACGGTAAGATAAAGAAAAGTGAAGAGCCTCCAACGGCTAGAAATTCCATACCCCATCTACAGCCGTTGGATTAAAAACAGATCGAACGGTCATAATTCAAAAATAAATTCGACCGTTGGGCATAGCTCTCCTCCACTTCACAATACAAAAAGGCAACCGTTTCATTCATTCGAGGTTCTTCTCATTCTGTACTCGTCAGAGAGAGAAAAGTGACCCAGAAAGAAGATCGTAGAGAGAGAGAGACACACACACACACACACACATAATTTCTCAAGCACTTTGAAATGGCTTCAAGACCCATTGTTCCACAACAACCCCGAGGTATTCCTTTGCTCTCTTTCTCTTTTTCTTGAAGATTGGTAATGATTTTTCTTATGTGAATATGAGACTCTTTTTGGGTTTTCGATTAAAGGTTTGTCTTTTGATTAGTAGTATAGTTCATTTTTGTTTGATACCCATTTGTTAATTCGAACTCTTATGGGGAAAATAGTACGGATTTGATTATTCTCGGTGGGTTTCTTTCTATCTAAAATTATTTTCTTTATTTATCCGTTTTGATTTTGATTTTTTTTTTTGGGGAGTTGGCTAATCTTTGATTTGATTTTTAAATATTTATTCATCTTTCTTTGTTTTTCTTTCGCCTTTTTATTCAGATTTATCTGGGTTCACTGAGTTTTTATTCCCAATTGTTGATCTTGATCCAAAGGGAACGTTTTTCATTTTTTAATGGTTGTTTGTTAAAATTTTTGTTTGGCTGCTGAGAAACCTGACAGGAATTAAAAAAAAAAAAAAAAAAAATTAACTCAGGATCAAATTAAAAGACTGATGGGTCTCTTTCCTCTACTCCTGTCACCAATCTTTTGCTATCTGATATAACCAAATTGCTTTCCAGGTGAAAGTTATGTTCTTTCTTATTGAAATTTCCTTTCAATTTTTATAGGAGAGGCAGGAGTTGGAGGGGCTAAGCAACAACCGAAGAAGAATGTTGCAGGCGAAGCAAGAAACCGTAGAGCACTTGGAGATATTGGGAATTTGGCAACAGTTAGAGGAATTGAGGGCAAGCCTAATCGTCCAATCACAAGGTTTCTCTCGCTCTTCATCTCTCTTAATTTAATATTGCTGTTGTTTTTCTTTTCTTCTTGTTGAATTTTTCTGTTGCCCTTTTCAGGAGTTTCTGTGCCCAATTACTTGCAAATGCACAAGCTGCAGCAGCTGCTGGAAACAACAAGGTTCCATTCCCATTCATCGTTTCTTTCTTCGTTTTCTTTTTTGGAAATTGAGAGAATATCTGATTTTGAATATTGTGTTTGTCTGATTTTGCAGAAACAAGTTTGTGTAAATGTGGATGCGGGTAAAAAAGCCGGTGGGGCACCTAAGCCGCCTCAAAAGAAAGCCACCGTTAAACCAAAGCCAGTGGAAGTGATTGATGTAAGCCCGGATACACAGGAGGATGATGCTAAGCCTAAGCAAGAGAATAATCCTATCATCAAGAAAAAGGATGGAGAAGCAAGATCTGGAAAGAAAGCACATGCTTTTTCTTCAGTCCTCACTGCCCGCAGTAAGGTGAAATTTCAATTCCTCCTTCTATTTTGTTGTTTGACTGTTCTTCAAATTTGGGGTACTAAAAAAATCTGATCCTATTTTGTTAGGCTGCTTGTGGTCTGACTAACAAACCGAAGGAGAAGATTATTGATATTGATGCAGAAGATGTTGGTAATGACTTGGCTGCTGTGGAATACATTGAGGACATTTACAAGTTCTATAAACTAGTTGAGGTATATATAAATTATATACATATTTTCCCATTTAATTAACTTCATTCTATGTCTCTCAATTTGGTTTGATTGTACGTAACCTCTAATATATTATGTATGTAATGCAGAATGAGAATCGCCCTCATGACTATATCGACTCGCAGCCTGAGATTAATGAAAGTATGAGAGCAATATTGGTGGATTGGCTGATAGATGTGCATAGAAAGTTTGAACTTTCGCCAGAAACTCTTTATCTGACCATCAATATAGTTGACCGTTTCCTCGCAATTAAGATTGTGTCAAGGAGGGAATTGCAGTTGGTGGGCATCAGTGCCATGCTCATGGCCTCTAAGTATGAAGAAATCTGGCCCCCTGAGGTAATAATGGATTTCATTACTCATAAGATGTGCATATAAATTGTCAAGCTTGACTGTAAATTGATACTTGTGTTTTGTGCAGGTCAATGACTTTGTACACCTTTCAGATAGAGCTTACACTCATGAACAGGTTCTGACTATGGAGAAAACTATTCTTGGCAAGCTAGAATGGACCTTGACTGTGCCTACACCATATGTTTTCCTTGCCCGTTTCATCAAGGCATCCATTCCTGATAAAGAAGTTAGTACTCTTTTCTAATTCTAGCACATGCTTCTGAATTTTGTGTGAACCTAAAAAGTTTGTTTCTTTGTTTTCTTATTTTGCTAAAAAATGTTATTGTTTCAATTGTATGTATAGTTGGAAAGCATGGTCTATTTTCTTGCTGAGTTGGGTATCATGCATTATACCATAATGTATTGCCCCTCGATGATTGCTGCCTCGGCAGTCTATGCGGCTCGTTGCACTCTAAAGAAGACTCCTTGGAACGAGACCCTTAAACTTTACACTGGCTTCTCTGAACCACAATTGATGTAAGTTAAATTTGCCTATGCCTTACTTATTTTTGCTTTGTCCCTTCTAGTTTGTGTGCTCATGATTTATATATGGCTTTCCATTTTGTTTCTAAAACCAGGGATTGTGCTAAACAACTAGTGAGCTTCCATGCGATGGCTGGGAAAAGCAAGCTTCAAGCTGTGTATAGGAAGTACTCAAATCCGGAAAGAGGAGCTGTTTCGTTGCTTCCACCTGCTGCTCTTTTGCTGTAAACAGAACATTGTTTCATCAATCACATTGCTTTATGTGAGATGTCGCACCATTCACTTTGCAAAATTGTATTGGATTCTTAGATTCTCTCATTGTAAAGGCCCAAAGAAAGATTCATTCGTTTATGACTTTCAAGTTACTAGAGTTTATTGATTGTTAGCTGAACTGGATAATTGGAAATGAAAGAAACAAAATTGTTTTCCTCTAAAATGTATGGTCTCCACTGATCAAAAAAATCCAATTATTCCTTAATTAAATGAACTGTTTTTAACCCCATCTCAAACGCTAGATGAAAATCTTTTTCTCAATTCCTGAGTTTTGATATCCTAATCGAACCAACATTGCAGATCTCTTGTATTTAAAATTTGGAATTTCATAATTTTGACGATCGGTGACTTCTTACATGTTAATTTTTCTTTCTTGATTGGACCTTTTTTTTTGGTCAGTTTTTTAAAAACCAGAGATTTGGGAACTGTGCTGGTTAATGTTGCAACTGGACATAGGTCCCATTTGATAAAAAAATTGAAAAAAAAAAAAACTGGACCCCACAACTTATTTTAATATTTTTTTTAGCTGAACATATGTTTCAATTCCACCATGCTGCAGGATCTTAGGTAGTAATTCCAGCTAGCTGTACCCTCTCTTTATGTGGTCCAATGGAACCAGGATGCCCAATCAGTAGTTGGTAAGACAAATGGGCTCAATAAAGAAGATGGAGGTAGCCCAATGAAGCCCAAAAGCTATCCCAAAAAAAAAAGAAAAAAAAAGAAGAGGCAAATGGAAGAAGCGTATGGTAGTAATTCCAGCTAGCTGTACCCTCTCTTTATGTGGTCCAATGGAACCAGGATGCCCAATCAGTAGTTGGTAAGACAAATGGGCTCAATAAAGAAGATGGAGGTAGCCCAATGAAGCCCAAAAGCTATCCCAAAAAAAAAAAAAAAAAAAAGAAGAGGCAAATGGAAGAAGCGTATGTGTGAGGAAGGTAGGTACCCATGGAGATACAATCTCAATTGATGAAATGGCGGTGGTTGTTAAGCAGCACCGCCAAGAGCAATGATCGCCCTAGGATGGAACTGCTAAGTGCTTGGGAACCTTCGAACAGTTAGAGTGTTGTGCCAATTTGTGCAATAATGGGATCCCAAAATTGTTTTCTTATTGGAAACAAAGTTGAAGTTGAAAGCAATGAAGAAAGAAAAGGAAAAAGTTGGTTTCTCAAATGGATTGATTGTCCCTAGTTTAGGTAGAAGTGGTGGGTTAATTTTGATGTGGAAGCGAGATATAACAGTGGAGGTACAAGGCTATTCTGGTAGCCATATTGATGCGATTGTAACTGACTAAATGGCGTATTATTGGATTCTATGGGCAACCTATGACCCATTGGAGGAAGGAATCATGGGACCTTCTCAGAGCCCTGAATAGGCAGTATCAGCTCCCTTGGCTATGCTTTGGGGACTTTAATGAAATCCTGTTAGTAGAAGAAAAATGGGGAGGAGCCTGAAGACCCTAAAGGTAAATGGAAGATTTTAGAGATGCCATTCACCATTGCAAATTCAGAGACCTTAGGTACTGTGGTCCTGACTACATACGGTGCAATATGCAAGAGAGGAAAACAGAGTGTACCTGAGGTTAGACCGAGCTCTCGCAACCCCTGAATGGACTGATCACTACAAGGATATGAGAGTGCACCACCTGGTAGATTCTACTTCCGACTATTGTGCTTTCCTGGTGGCTGATTCTATAGCTATGCAACATCCTAGAAAGCGAAGATTTTACTTTGAAGCCATGTGGACGAGAAGGGAAGAGTGCAGAGAAATTATCAAAGCAGCCTGGGGTGAAGGTATGGGCCTAGAAACTCTGAATGATATAGTTGCAAGACTGAAGAACTGTGCTGATGATATATCAAGGTGGAACAAAGCTGTTTTTGGTCAAGTCCCAAAGAAAATTCAGAGCAAAAAAAACGCCCTTAATAATTTGGTACTCAGAGATAGAGATGGGAGCTTGGGCAGTGAGATCAATGACCTTATGGACAGTAAGGAAATTATGTGGCATCAGCGATCTAAGGTGCAATGGATGGGCTTGGGGGACCGAAATACAAAAAATTTCCATTCAAAAGCCTTTCAAAGAAAAAAGAAGAACATTATTTCTAGAATTATGGATGGGAATGGAAACTGGTGTGATTCTAATGAAGGCGTTGCAAATGTGGCTGTTTCTTATTTCACAAAGCTCTATACTACCTCCCACCTAAGTCGCATAATAGAAGTCACTAATGCAATTCTGACTAGAGTATCTGGGGAGATGAACCAAGACCTTATCAAAGAGTTCACTAAGGAGGAAGATCAAAGAGTTCACTATGGAGGAAGTTGAAAGAGCCTTAAAGCAAATGCACCTGACAAAATCGCCAGGACCCGATGGTATGTCTACCCTTTTTTTCCAAAGGTATTGGGATGTGGATGGTAGTGATGTTACTCGAATGGTATTAAATGTTTTAAAATCTAATATGTCTATGCTTGAAATCAACAAAACATATATCACCTTGTCCCAAAAAATAACAGTCCTACCAAAATGTCAAAGTTTAGGCCAATAAGCCTAAGCAATGTGGTCTATAAGCTCATCTTAAAGGTCTTGGCCAATCGCTTCAAGGTGATTCTTCCTCAAATCATAACAGAAAATTAGAGTGCCTTTTTATCTAAGAGATTAATAATAGATAATGTACTAGTTACTTATGAACTCATGCACTATTTGGAACATAAAAGAGATGGGAAGGATTGTTATATGGCAGTAAAATTAGATATGAGCAAGGCCTATGACATAGTAGAATGGGGCTTCATTGAACAAGTTATGGAAAAAATGGGTTTCCATGAAAAGTGGATAAATCTTATCATGCATTGTATTACCACAGTCTCTTATTCTATTATTATCAATGGTGTTGCACATGGTAGCGTTATTCCAACTAGGGGTCTTCGTCAAGGCGATCCCTTATCATCCTATCTCTTCTTACTATGTGCAGATGGCTTCTCCTCTCTCATAAATGAAGTTGCCAGGAACCATATGATCAATGAGATGTCCATTTGCAGAGGCTGCCCCATGGTCACACATCTCTTCTTCGCTGATGATAGCATTTTATTTTGCAAGGCCAAAAACCAAGAATGTCAAAAACTGGTTGAAATCCTTAATCTATATGAAGTTGCATCGAGACAAAAGATTAATGCGAACAAGTCTTTTGTTTTCTTTAGTCTTAATACTCCAGAAGAAAAAAAGAATGAGGTTCTAAATATCATGGGGCCCATGCAGGACTCTCGACACAATAAATATCTTGATTTCCCATCCATTATTGGTCGATCTAAAATTGAAGTATATGCCGAGGTTAAAGAAAGAGTTGGGAAAAAAATTATCCGAGTGGAAGGAAAAGATGCTGTTAATTGGGGAAAAGAGGAGCTTATTAAGGCAGTTACTCAGACAATCCCAACCTACACCATGAGCTGCTTCCAACTCCCTAAGGGCTTGTGTGAAGAAATTGAGGGGATGATGAGAAGATTTTGGTGGGGACAATGAAGGGAGGAATCGAAGATTGCTTGAGTCAGCTTGAAGAAAATGTGCAAATCAAAGCTTAAGGGTGGTATGGGTCTTCGAAACCTCCAAGCCTTTAATTTGGCTATGATGGCTAAACAAGGCTAGAGATAGGGGTGTGCAGTCAACCTGCCATCCCACCAAAACCAACCCGACCTATCGAGTTGGGTCGGTTTTTAAGGCTTGGTGGGTTGGGTTGGATTACAAAATTTTTTTTGATAGTGGATCGGGTTTGGTTTCGGTCATAAAATTTCAAACTCGCCAAACCCAACCCAACCCAACCTGACCTACCCATATATTTAATATATATATTTAAAATATATTATATAATTAATAAATTTTTTTAAATAACTAGCTCTTCCTATCCTATATAAAAGTCAATTAGTTCACACAAACCCTAGTAAATTACTATTGGAGTTACATTGATACTAATCTTTGAGTTTTTTTAATATATTTATATTTACATTTTTTCTATTCAATTTAATAATAATAATAATAATAATAAATTTGTCCAACCCATGGGTTCAACCCGACCCATGTGGGTTGGGTTGGACTTATGTGATGGGTTGAATTTTTTTTGACCCACCATGGTGGGTTGGGTCAAAAAATTCTCTTAACTCGACCCATGCACACCCCTAGCTAGAGATTGCTGATGAATCCACACTCCTTAGTAGCTCAAATTTATAGGGCTAGATACAATCCCCATGGAGATGTCCTCAAGGCCAATCTTGGATCCAGTCCTTCCTACACTTGAAGGAGCATAATGAGTGGACTTGAAGTAATTAAAAGAGGAACCCGATGGAGAATTGGGAATGGAAGATTGATCCACATTTGGGAAAATAAATGGTTGCCCACCCCCACAACATACAAAGTTATCTCCCCTCCTTTCACTTTTGATGATTTTCCAGTAGTCTTAGCACTCATAGACAGTGATACTAGAAGATGGAAAGCAAATTTGATCAGGTCGTTGTTCCTCCCTTTTGAAGCATCCACGATCCTCAATATTCCACTTAGTTATAACCTTCCAGAGGATAAACTTATTTGGGTAGGCAATACAAGAGGAGTATTTACTGTGAAAAGCGCTTATTATATAGCTCTTAAAGTGGTAGAATCTACTGAGGAGGGAGAAAGTTCTTCGGGAGACTGTAGAACTCCACTATGGAAGTGAATGTGGCACCTAACCATACTAGTGAAGATGCGTATTTTTTCTTGGAGGACATGTATGAATGAATTATCAACAATGCTAAACCTACAAAGAACAGGAGTGAATTGTTGTGAAACACGCCCCAGTTGTGGTAGGAAAGCAGAGTCCGTCTCCTATACGATTCTCAGATGTGACATTGCTAAGAAAGTTTGGGAGTATTGGATAGAATGCCCAGTGGTCTTTCAACTTGAACCTTTCCATATAGCTGACACGACCCTAATGATCCTTGCAAAAGGAACCTCCCAAGATCTAGAGATATTCTTTGGGACAACATGGTCAATCTAGTATAATACGAAACTCGCTGTGTTCGAATCCACTTGCCAATTCCCTACCAAAATCTGGAACTTTGTTAGAAGATATGTACAAGACTAAAGGAAGCTTTAGTCCTCTTCTCCCCAAACCAGCTCGTGTTTGAAAAGAAATGGAATGTGCCCCCTCCCGGAGTATTTAAAATCTATGTAGACAAGGCCACTTCGGAAGGAGAAAGAAACTCTAGTGTGGCAATAAGGGACTCTTTTGGGGAAGTTATAGCTGCTTGCTGCAAATACCTTCAAGGTAAATTTTTTGTTCTTGAGGTAGAAGCCTTGGCTATTGAGTGTGGTATCTTGTAGGCCTAAGACTTGAAGTTGACAAATGTGATAGTTGAGTCTAATGCTCTTTTAGTCATTCAAAGAATCAACTCCATGGAAACAAAAGGCTATTTTGGCCATTTGATTCAAAGCATCCTTGGTCTCCTTATTTCATTCAAAAGCTGGAAGTTTAAGCACTTGAAAAGGGACTACAACAGAGTCGTGCATGAGCTAGCCCAATTTGCTAGGCAAGCTGGAGTTTCACAAGTTTGGAAGGGGATTTCTCCCCCTGTTGTGCAACATCTTGTTCAAGCTGACTGTAGCTAATCTACTCCTTGCGAAACTTGTAATCCTCTTTGTTGTATTCCTTTTCTTGGTTGAATGAAATCACATCATTTTCCAATAAAAAAAAAAAAACAAAAACAAAGTGGTCCAACTATTCAATGATATGCTCATATCACTAGTGGCTGACCTCAACAAAAATCTATTGAAAGCTAATTTTATCTTCATATTTCAATAATTTCATAAATACTACTAGTATTGGATACACATGTTCTTGATTTTAAGGTTGATTGCGTAAAATATTAACAGTCTTTGCATCTCTTTTGCCATTGGTATAGATTTTCTTCTTTTCCTTATGAGATTGAGATGGAATTTTGTGACATGTTCCATGGTTAATGATGCTTCTTGCTGTGAACTGTTAGGAATTGGACAGTTCCAATGCTTTCCTTTCAGAAATGGATGTAATAACAGGAGCCAATATATTTTTTGGGATGCAGCCCATCCAATATGAGTTCTAAGTGGGAAAGGCATACAGAGCTCAGTTCACATTACCATCTTAACCTCCAAAACGACAAAAATATCTTCAAAATCTCTAATACAATTGAAATACCCTCTAAAACCACAAAAATGACATTAATACCTCAAATGCATTAAAATGTAGAAAATTATCCTTGAAATCTCTAAATAACCACAATATGCCTCAAAATTTCGGGAATCACCTTAAAACTTTTAAAAGTCACACACACGCACACAAACTTTCAAGGTTTATTTTGGAGGTTTTGGGTGTTTAAAAGTATAAAAGTGAATTTATAAGTTTAATTGATAGTTGTTGAGGGTCATTTGTGAGAATCCAGGTAGAAAGAAGAAAAGTGCAATAACAAGGGCAGTAAAGAATTGGCAAGCAGATAGCAAAACCATTAGGCCCAAGCGGCAGGGATAATGGGTCACAGACCCATGAAATAAACAAATGGGTCTTGAAGAGGCAAGTGGGCTTAAAGAAGCCCAGAAAGAGAGAAATAGCATCCCATGGGCAGTGTATGATGTAGAAAAGTGAGAAATGACTGCCGCAGGTCCAAAGTAATGCAAACTAAGAAAGTAAGGAGTTTGTGACAAGCCCACGAATCCCAAGGATGATAATAAGGTAATTGGGCCAAATAAGCCCAATGAAGTTAGTAAAAGCCCATGAGAATGCTGAATTAGTAAAAGGGCCAAAGAAGCCCAAAGAAAACAAGTGGGCCAAGGATGCCCAAGAGAAAGACAAAAGGGACACATGAGCCCATAAGTAAGAAAAAACCAGTGGCCATACCAAGCCATTGGGGGAAAGAGCAAATGGTTGGCCTAAAGAGGCCCAGCAGGATTGAGTCATTACAGCAGGAATAACAGAATAATATGGCAGGAAATGAGGGAAATCAAGAAGTGGGCCAAAGAAATATAAGGTTTATCATCAAATAAGGCCTAGCTTCTAAGAGGAGTGGGAAATCAAAAAACAGCCCACATAAAAGGTCGAAGAAAATGGACGGCAGGCTATGCAGGCAAGCCTCCAGACCACAGCAGACGAATGGGCAGCAGGTAGATTTTGGACACATATGGAGGGAAGGCACGCGCAAGGCCCAGGCACCACCAGCCTGTACCCAGCCAATACAAAGTATGGTGAGGTCGGGGGTCAGAGATTCAGAGGGAAATCAAGAAGTGGGCCAAAAAATATAAGGTCTATCATCAAATAAGGCCCAGCTTTTAAGAGGAGCGGGAAATCAAAAGGCAGTCCACATAAAAGGTCAAAGAAAACGGACTGCAGACTATGCAGGCAAGCCTCCAGACCACTGCAGACGAATGGGCAGCAGGCAGATTTTGGACACATATGGAGGGAAGACACGCGTAAGGCCCAGGCACCACTAGCCTGTACCCAGCCAATACAGAGTATGGTGAGGTTGGGGGTCAGAGATTCAGAGGGCATGGTTTGGTGCTGGGGAGAGGGGAAAAATCTATTTTTGAGGTTTCGACTCAAGCTCTTTTGGGGAGGTGTCCTGTTGGGATGACTTACTACCCAAAAGAGTCAAGCTGAGTTGGAACCACTAGGTGCATGCCATGAGGGATAGGGAGAGAGAAAGAACTCAGACCGTAGTAGGAAAGGGGTGTCACGGCAGACAAGCAAACAAAATACTCTTTTTTGTCTGGTGATGGGGGGGGTGGCATACAGATGGAACAGTGATGGTTGGCCAGTACACCCAGACCAAACAAAGGAGGTGAAGGGATAAAACAATAAAATCCGATCACGGTATGCACTATAAAAAGAGGGTCTTGCCGTGAACAGAAAAACAGAGCAACAACGGGACCTTGACTAAGAAATAGGAATTTGAAAAGAGAAACCAAGAAATAGAAAAGGAAACGAGTGGGAAAGAAAGAAAGAAAGCAACCAGAAAGAAAACAAAGTGAGAATTAGAACTACAGGCACGCACCGGTAGATTGATTCCTTCTCTCCCTCATGAAGTCCTGCTCTCTGTGAAAACCACAAAGAGCCTCTATGCATAAACCACTCAGGTCCGTTTCCCTCAGGACAGTTAATCTCCACGGCAGGACTTTTCCCTGAGAGATTAATTGCATTGAGAAGGAACGTTCTTTCCTCTCTGGCTTTGCTCTTGCGGACCGGACTTTAGTTGATTTCCTAACATTCTGATCAACCCATACATATTAATACTTGTTCACTTCTGTTCTGTTCTCTTCCTTCCGTAAAAATGATTATTATTGCTGCTGTAATTGTGTTCAAGGGTTGTTTGGTCATTTCCCACTGAGTGGCCAGATATTTTATTATTATTATGTCTGTTTGCCACAACTTGTCTGAAACAGTTCTGCCTGTTGTAAACACATTCCTGGCAAAGCTGGCCTAGTTTGCGCACAAGCCGGACTAACTTGAGTTGCAGATGGACCGGTCCCAACTCCCTTATCCAGAAAACTTGGGCCTAGTGCTACAGGAAGTAGCCCAACACCACTAGCACAACCCACCACTTTACAATAGTTTTTTTTTAAAAACTTGTTTATTCTTTTTGTCATTTCACTGTTATTTTCATTGGGCTTATTATTGTAATTTTCAATAATTTTACTTTGATTGTGCTTATCGTTTTAAGTTTTTTTTTTTTTTTTTTTGAGATAATATAGACAGAAGATATAGGGAATGAGGAAGGAGGGAGTGGGAAGACAAGACTTACCACACTAGCACTTACAAAAAGGCCTAATCTTTGTAAGTACTAGCGAGGCTTAATTTGCTTATCTTTTTAAGTTGATTTTAATTATTTTGTATTAATATTTTAAAGTTGTGAATTAAAGTTTTGTTTCATATCTATATACAAATATAATAAAATTTGTGATTTTTCATTCGAGCAAAATGTCTAAAAGTGTTTTTTTAGAGCATTTTCAAAAACACAACCAAATACCAACAAACATACATTTTTTTGCAAATTTTCTAACAAAACATTTATGATGGTTCTCTAGTAGAATTTTTATTTATTTATTTTATTTAAATTTTCCAAATACGATCGTAAACAAACAAGTACTTAAGACCATTTTAATTGTCCAAATACATTGATGAAACAAATATCTCCACTATAACAAACCCTGATAAAACTTGATGTTGGATTTCCAATTTTCAAGGACCAAGACCAAAGAATCCTGAAAGAAAGAAGAACTAATTTTTTTTCAATCAAATTGACCACTGTCACAAAACATTAACAACATGATGATTTTAAATTCATTTAAAAAATATTTGGAGTGGGGCAAATCAAGTACTCCTTGAGAATTCCGATAAAAAGAGAGAAAAAAAAAAGTGCTCCTTGAGAATTGAGATAGTAATATAGTATATCAATTATTGTATAACCCATGTATATGCACAGTATAATTAAAAAAATTACAATTACACACATATCTGGGTTCAAATTATACTTAATGTAAGAATGACAAAACTTAAATACAGTATTTTAGGTGTTGTTCCTTAAGTTCCTCTCTTAGGATTTAGTCTTGTGGCTACTTAATTAAAAAATACACTTTCTTCCCATAAAAAAAAATCCATGTGCTAAAATCTTAAAAAGGGAACCTAAAGAATCGCACCTAAGTATTGTACCTAAGTCTTGCTCATGTAAGAATTACACATTTTTTAAGTTATAGATGAGTTTTACTCTCTCTCTCTCTCTCTCTCTCTCATTTTTATTTAGTTTTTTTGATATACACATGAGTTTACTCTTTTTTATTTATTGAGTTTTTGATGGTTTATTTATATTACACTATTCATTTTTTGCACAACTTTAACTAACCTAAAAAAAAAAAAAAAATTAAATAGGACATGTAGCGCAAAATTAATTAGACAACAATTGGAATCCAATTTAGAATCTAATTAGATTTTCTCTCAGTTTTGGCTTTAATTATATATATATATATATATATATATATATGTATGTATGTATGTATGTATGTATATAATAGTAAAAATAAAAACTCAAACTTGCATAAGAAGCCCTTCTTATTCATCACTCCCCATTTTTGAAACAAAGAGGAAGAAAAATGCTCTCTTCTCCGCCCTGGTAATTATTATGGGGCAACAAATTGCATAGAGCTAGACAGAGGTGGAATGCTTGGACTCGATCTTGCGAATCTACCTTTAAGTCTTGGTCTCAAATCCACCATTTTTGCATTACTTATTTCACATGTTATTTTATCAGATGTCTCATTAGGTAACAACATTGGTTGGGAAATTTAGTTACTCTATAGTATGAATTGGTAACATACTGTGGTGTGAATGTGGTAACATTTATTACTCATTTCTATACAAAAACTTCTCTCCCGCCAAAACCACACTTAAGCCCTATAAATAGATTAACCTTCCTTACATTCCCATTCACACTCACTAAACACCTCTCTTTCACAAAAAAAAAAAAAAAAAAAAAAAAAAAAAAAAAAAAAAAAAAAAAAAAAAAAAAAACCTATGTTTCCAAAATAAGCCAAATTGATTTTTTTTTTTTTCTTTACAATCTCCATTCCTCAGGCTGTCACCGAGTAGGATTTAAGTTAGGGTTTGGTTACTTTAGTTTCATAAACAAGTTTACATTCATAAAGTTAGTAAGGGTGATGTAGGGACATCTCATAAGAAATACGTGTTCTGCGGTAGCAAGCCTGAGGAAATTTGGCAATCAACGAGAATAAATTGAGTGATGGAAATTCGTGGCATAAGTTTAAAAGCGAAATATTGGGAAACCAACATATCTCAAGGATTATCTCTCATAATTGAAGGTTAACAAAAAGCTGTCATTCAGAGAAGTTCTCATTAAAGCTGTCATTCAAGCCATACCAACGTACACTATGGGTTGTTTCAAGCTACCCAAAGGGTTGATCAAAGAGCTAGAAGTCCTTATTAGGAAGTTCTGGTGGGGCTATAATGATGATTCAAGGAAGGTGCATTGGGTTAGTTGGGAGAGGTTATGTGATGCAAAAGAAGTGGGTGGAATGGGTTTCAAAGAAATTGAGAAGTTCAATGACGCCCTCCTTGCTAAGCAAGTATGGCGGATGATGCAAAACCCGGAGTCCCTTTGCTTTAGGGTCTTCAAAGCCCGTTTCTTTCCAAACTGCTCTATTCTTGATGCCAAGGATTCCAATACCGGATCCTATGCATGGAAGAGCATTCTTGGTGCTCGGGATGTTATTAGAAAGGGTATGGTGTGGCGTATTGGGAATGGTCAATCTGTTCAAATTAAGGAGGACAAGTGGCTTCCGGTAAAACCAAGTAGAGTAACCCTCTCCCCCCTCCCCTCTGTTGTGGCGGAAACTAAGGTGAGCTCTCTTATCAATCCAGAGTTGGGTGTGTGGAAATCTGAGGAGGTTAACGGGTTTTTCTTCCTCATGAAGCTTCTTTGGTATTGGGGATTCCACTTAGCCACAGAAAACCCCCTGACCGTGTGACTTGGTCATGCACTCCATCTGGAGAATATAGCACAAGCAGCGCCTATAAATTGCTAGCTGCCTTGACTTCAACAGCCCATGCAAGTTCATCCAATCAGGCCTCTTAGAGAAGTTTTTGGAAAGGAATTTGGAAGCTGCAGGTGCCCAACAAGATTAAACACTTTGTTTGGAGAGTTTGTAACAATGCTCTGCCTACCAAGTGTAATCTGAAGCGGCGTCATATTACAGAGTCGGACTTGTGTGAGTTGTGCAAAGTCACTCCGGAAGATGCCCTTCATGCACTGTGCTTTTGCAGCCACGTAGCCCCTGTGTGGCAACCTTTCCACTGGTTCCAAACCATGATATCTCCCCCTCCCCTTAATTTCTGTGATTTACTTAACAAGCTTTTGCAGGTTCGGGATGATCTCAGAACAGAGTTGTTCGCAACAATTGCTTGGTGCTTGTGGAACAGACGAAATGCTCTTCATTTTGGACGCCCAGCTAATCCCATGGCGAATATCAGTTCCGTTGCTGGCGCACTGGTACAGGAATTCATTGCTAGCCAGATTCCAGAAATCCCTATCCATCAACCTTCTGCTCGGCATCAATGGCGCCCTCCAGAACCAGATATAGTCAAAGTGAACTTCGATGCGGCACTCTTCAAACGGACGAACTCAGCTAGTATTGGCATCATCGTGCGTGATTGGAGAGGAGTTTCCCTTGCTGCCTTGTCCATGCCTATTCCGCTATCTTCATCAGTTGCTGATATGGAAGCGCTGGCCTGTCTCAGAGTGGTCCAATTAGCAGCAGAGTTGGAGTTTCAATGCGTAATCTTCGAAGGTGACTTGGCCACAGTCATTTCTGCAGTAAACCAGGGGTCTTCACTACTATCTTCCTTTGGAAATATTGTTGACGATATTCGGTATTTACTTCCTAGTTTTTCCTCAGCTACTTTTAGTCATGTCAACCGCACTGGTAATTTAGTTGCGGATGCTCTCGCAAAAAAGGCTTGTTCCAACGTTGGTAGCCAAGTTTGGATGAATGCTTTACCTTCAGACATTGCTGTTTTGGTAGACTTTGATGTTCATTAGTTTTATTTTCAATTCAATAAAGTCCCAGGCTTGAGGTCTGGCTTCTCAAAAAAAAAGAAAAAAAACTTGGAATTGTTTGGTTTTTCCCACACTACAAATTTTGGGATTCTATTTGATATATATATTTATACAAATTGATACAAGCTTTTGTAGTGTGGGAAATCAAGTTTCAACTGCTCAGAATTCCAATTTTCTCAATCGATAAGAGAAAGATTTTTATTTAGAGAGTTTTGCAGAATTTTTATTACAATTTGAAAAGATGCATTCAAAACAATAAATAAAGATAAGATAGAAGATTTCTATTATCTAGTTACTCCTTGAATTGAAGATTTTTGGTACTCTTTATTAATTAACTTGTGTATTACGTGACTATAATCTTGATATCCAATTAAATTTGATATTCATCCACATGTCTACTGGATGCTACTTTAAGCCTAAATTAAACAATTAAATTTTGTACTTTTTTTTTTTTTTTGAATGATAGTACAAATAACACTTAATGATAGGTTCTTTTGTCACATTTAATGGTCCCTTCATATTATTGTCACATTCAATAGTACTAATATCACATTAGTAATGCAAATTTATTACTTACATCACATTTGATGATCCCCTAATAATGCAAGATACCAAATTACTGCGTAATTGGTTTGTAAGTCACATTCTTATCAGATTCCATTCCTATAATCTATCATTCTAATATTTGTTTATTTATTTATAAAATAATTATAATAATTAGTTAATTCAGAACAATCTTCGTAATAATTATAATTTTAATAATAAATTCTCCCAAAATAGTCAAAACATGAAAATTAAGAAAATAACCATGAAAATTAAGGATCTCCAAAAATGATATTTAAAATCTATATAATGAGAAAATACCACAAAACTTCAAAAATGACCAAAATACCCTCGTTAACATATAAAATGGCTACAATACCCCTAAAAAAATCTCTAAAAGGACTGAAATATCACCAAAGCATAGAAAAACAGTCGTTTTGCACATCAACTACTGAGAGGAAAAATGCTGCACAAGAGGGCTAATTTTGTAGCCAAAAAGCTACATAGTATGAATACTGTTAATTCCTTATATTTATTGTGTCAAATTTGCAATGCAACATATTAAGGTTAAAATTAGGGAATGGTGGGTCCAAAACACTGCCTTGGCAAGGCTTCACGTCATTAAAAATAATGACAGGCCTAAAAGTCGTACTAGCATTCCATCTTGTCCATTTCATTTAAGTACCTTTTATTGAACATCTGATCATGATAAGCATTCTAGACTTTACACAAATAGAACTCTCCCTTCCTAATTTTTAAAAAATATCATTTATTAGAACAAGCATCACAACATGCATCCAAATTATTAGAAATGTAAATTGAAATTTTATAATTGGCATGGTGTAACTCAAGACAACATCTTAATGTACAACTTAGGAAGAGGGATAAAACATGATGTGACAGTGATGCATCAAGTAAATATCTGATACTAGTGCCTCATAGATGCCATTGATTATACAGAGAATATGTAATTTACTCCTAAAAGAAAAAAATTATGTGCATGATAGTAAGGATGGTCTTTGGAAGGAATCTCCATAATAACTAGAAATTGGCTTGTTGTAGCTATCTACCAAAAGCCTTACCATATTTGCATCCTAACGATCAAAACATTCAAGATCCACAGACAACACTTTCAAAAATCAATCTGAAAGCTTTAGGCCTTTCTTCTCCTGATTAACCGAAAGGGTATCAATTTTCACAAAGACCAACATAAAGCAAAATAAACCCTACACAAGAACATGGGAAATCTAGCACAAATTCAAAGAATTTTACTCATCATTTTTTTTTTCAACAAACGGCCTTTAAATATAGGGATTGAAATATATGATAGTCAATGAGTTTGGATTGCTCTAGTTAACAATGGGAAGTATAGACCATATTGCAGTAATAGGAACACAAATCTAGAATATTATAAAAGAAAATTATGGCTTATAGTTTAATTGTGAAGAGAACAGATAAATCCAAATATATGTAGGAAGGCGATTTCTCCCAACAAGCAAAATGAATAATAAATTCATAATACTTTACTTAGATGTCCTAGTCAATATAATTCATGTACTTTAGAAAACTGAAGAACATATAAATTCTTGGCACATCTGGATATGGCATCTCTGCTACTGTCGAGATGATAATTTTAATTAACCAAATAAAGTAAAATGAAAAAAACTTATTGGATTTGGGAAGGATCGTCGTTTGTCAATATTAAAAAAAACTTTCGGTTATCAGATACACCTTTGACCTCTAATATCTTCTCATGGATTGACAATCCACAAATAGGAGTTGAGTCATAAGGTTGATTCCTATTTCCCATATCTTTCCATTGCTCCATTCGACGGTAGTTGCATGCCTCACCTATCTCGCATTAAGGATTAAGAGATTCTCAAATAACAATGACACGTGAGAAAACTTTGAGAAATACCCTATTCTTCTAGATTAATTTGAATGTTTAATAAGTATATAAAACACTATAAACGTTTAGACCTCCAATTTCCAAAATATCAATTCAAGCTTATTATCAAACAATTAATGTGCGGAATTTGAACATAAGCATATAACAGAATTGATAAACAATTTCAACCAAATAAAATCATATTCACAACAGAAATTAAATGGCAAAGATTAAGGGAAGAGAGATGCAAATATAAGGACAACACAATGTTGTGTTATCGAAGAGAAAACCGAAATCCTCGGTGTAAAACCTCTCAGCTGCCCTCTAAACGGTAAATAATCCACTAAAGAATGTACTTGGGATACATGAACAGCAGAAGACTCTCCAAGCCTAATCTACCTAGTGTACCTAAGCCCTCCAAGCTAGTACTCCAATGAGATTACGCTGAACCTATTTCTTCTTTAGCTTATCGGATTCTTCTATAGCCCATAGCATCAACCAATATGAAATTGGTCCCTTCCTAATTGTTTCCCAAGCACCAAATGGCCTTCTCACAAATGTGGGTATGGTGAGAAAAGGTTTTGTTAATGTACCTCTCAAGGTTGTAACAATGGAGAGGGTGAGAGTAAAGGAATTTGAAGAGTCTCTATGTGAAGATTGAGGATGAGTCAATCTTGTTTTTCTCTAGGGTTTCTCTCTCAAAATTTTCTCTAGAAGCTCTCTACATTTCGTGGGTATAAGGGGTATATATACTAGGGTGAGAGTGGAATGCAAAGAGTTAGTTTTTCAAAACAGAGTTGGCTGCCGGCTTGGCCTCGCGACTTGACTGAGCCGTGAGTTCCAGCTGCGAGGCAACTGAATGGCCAAACTGGATTTTTTGTCCTGTAGTACTACAGCTGACATGACGGTTCAGCTTCTCTACATACTTGGCATGTGTGCAACTTCTGGCGGCTTGCAAGTCACGAACTACCCGCGAGATCCAATTGTAAGTCCTTGCTTCTTTGCACAATTTTGAGCATTTCTTCACACTCTTTCACACGCTACCCTTACATGATTCCCATCTAAATACAGGGTTACTAATTGCTAAAATACAAGTAAATTTGGCACGGAATTAAGCCAATAAGATGGTTGATAAAATTCAATCTTACATAATTGATCCTTGTACGAAAAAGATTAATTAATTGGAGACTAAATCTTGACCAATGTACAGTATTAATAAATTGATTGAAGACTTTCCTTATACTTCTTCTCCTAACATGCACTATAATAAAGAATATATAATATAAGAAGGAATCTTAAAAAAAAAAAAAAAAAAAAACCCATATACTATATAATAAAAGTTGAGTTATAAAATTTGTGGTTATGCTATGTGACCATCTTTGCTTTATAACAAGTGTTTAGACTCTTATTAAAACATTGTATTACCTAAATTTTAAGAAATTTGAAATTCTACTTCAATTAAAATTTTATTTCCAAAACTTTCAAATAATGTAAACTAAATTTAGTATTTATTTTACTTATTTTGGTTTTATATCATAATTATTTTTAAATATCATAAAATTTACGTATATATATATATGTACACTGTACTTACGCGAAGTGACTCTCTCTCTCTCTCTCTCTATATATATATATATATATATATATATATTCTTTTTCCAACTTGCATGTATGCATTTCAAAGGGCTATATGGAATCAAAATCTTTCATACCATTTGCCAACCTCTATCTTTATCACTAGCCAAATACCACCACACCAACCTTTGCCATTGCCATTGACAAGAGACGACCACCAACCTCACCAGCACTATGAGATGATTCAAAAGTTGTTCGAATAATACGTTCAACCTTAGACTAATCAAACTTCCAACAAAACCTTATACAATAAAATGGGATCTATATCTTAAAAAAAAAAAAAAATTAGAAAAAAAATTTAAATATTTGTTTAGGTAAAAATAAATTTTAATATTTAATAATATTTTATAGTAATAAGAATAGTTTGTTACTAAATACCGACCATGCCTAGAGTTTAGAAGGATTCGATGTTACCAGATCTAACGTAGTTTGAAAAAGTGATAAGAGCAGAATTGGACTAATTTTTTGCTTTGATTGCGAATGCTTTTGGACCGGCTTTTGATAGAACCAGAGGATGTATACCTAACTGATTCAATCTTTTGCATATGTTTCAAAAATTAAATATTAAATAAGAGAGAGTGTGTGGCGGAGATTGTTAGTGGTGTAGATGACAAATTTAACCTTTTTTTTTTTTTTTTTCTTATCTTTTATTTTAGGTAAGTAAAATAAAAGGTTTGAGATCCTGTGCGATACCTAGAGTATTGCACGGTTTGCAATAGCACAAATCCCAACCATCTATTTAATCTAATGACTCATTATTTTTATACCTCACCAAAATTAAAAAGACGCTTTTACCCTTAAAATTTTTGGAGTCCGGCCGTTGTTGATACGTGTGAGCTGTGTTCATATTTGATAAAATCAAATTTCTCTCTCTTGCATTTGAGCTCCTCTACCTCTCCCTCAACCCGTCGTCATTGCTGCCAGCATCACCCAACTCAGATCCATCAGCCAAAACAAAGAAAATACTGCATCTTACCATCTGAAATTTTTTAATCCCTTAACACTCACACTCACACTCCCTCTTTCTCTGTCTCCAAGTGTCTCAACCCGCCGTCACTGTTGCCAGCATCACCTAACTCAGACCCATCAGCCAAAACAAAGAAAATACTGCATCTTACCATTTGAAATTTCTTAACCCCCAAATAGTCACACTCACACTCTCCCTCTTTCTCTGTCTCCAAGTGTCTTAACTCTCAAGGATTGAAGCTCTCTCTGAAGCGACGCAGCCAATGGCCATATTGGTGGTTCCAACGGTTCTTGGCCATTGTATTGTTGGAAAATCCCTAAAATCCCCCAAGTCATCGCGGGCCTATCTTTGATTCCTAGGTTGCTTCCAACATCAAATGACTCAAGGAGGTGAGTTCTCTCTTTTGTATACATTGAATCAAAATAAAATTATTTTTTGGGTAAGTAGAGAGTTGGGTTTAGGGTTAGGATAGTTGGGGTTTGATTTTAGTTCAACTAATGATATATATTTCACCATGGAATCATTATTTAGTTTATGTTTTGAGGAATATTTTTGGGTAGTTTTTTTGCTGAAACTTAAATATTGTACATTTTCAAATGGATATGTGAAATATGGTCTAGCAAAATTATAGAAATGGATGGTTAGTGGTACAGGGGATTTAGCTAAAATCCCTATTTTGCTTAGTTAGATGTTACATTTGTTGAATTCTATGCTTTTAGGTCTTAGATGTGTTTAAATTATAGTGTTTTAGGTATGATACACTTAAACAGTTTATTGTGAAATTTTAGCTTGAAACTGTCATTTATCAATTGGGTCATCATCTCTCATGATCATATATTGGTCTGTTGTAATTCTTATATATGATAAGCACAATGCTGGTACAAAAAATTTCAGCTTTTATTTTCAATGAAAAACATTCATTCTTCTATATTTATAATAGTAGATAATTTTGTACATTTGTTAATTACAGGAGTATTCTTTAATTCATTGCATAGTGTGGTGAGAGAATTCTCTTAAAACATGGATGCCAATGTAGATTTGAATCCTAGAGTTGGTATGAAATTTGATACGTTAGAAGATGCATGGGAATTTTGGTTAAAATATGGAAGGCAAGTGGGCTTTGATGTTAGAAAACATTACATAAATAAAAGTAAGAATGATGGTAAGGGAACATCAAGGGGATTTGTATGTGCAAAGCAGGGCATTCGAGGTAAAGAAAAAGAAGATATGATTTGCACTCGTAACCGAGATGAGACAAGGACTAATTTTCCTGTAAGGCTATATGTTTCATTAGTGCGAGTAAGTGGAAAGTTTAAAGAGTTTGATTTTGTTGGAGAACATAATCACACTCTTCATCTATCAGAAATAGTTTATATGATGAGATCTCAACAAAAAATTTCAGAAGTTCATGCAGGATTGATTGAGTTAGCATCCTCTTTTGGAATCAAGCCAAAAGCAGCACATGAGTTGATAAATAGAGAGGCTGGTGGGAGAGCTAATCTTGGATTCATTGAGCTTGATAAAAAAATTACCTTAGAACAGGACGGCAAAAAAACTTGATATATGGTCAAGCTGCATGTTTATTAGGGTACTTTCAGGAACAATTAACTAAAAATCCATCCTTTTAATATGGAGTACAATTAGATAACATTGAGCAGATAACTAACATTTTTTGGGCTGATGCTAGAATGGTTATTGATTATGCTAATTTTGGTGATGTGGCGACATTTGACACTACATATGGTACTAATAAAGAGCTAAGACCATTAGGGGTGTTTACCGATTTCAATCACCATAGAGGGTTAAAGGTTTTTGGGGTTGTTCTTTTATATGATGAAATGGCAGAATCAATTAAGTGGTTGTATGAATGCTTCTTAGTTGCACATACAGCTAAAAGACCTAAAACAATTTCTATGGATCAAGATCCTGCAATGGCAGAGGCATTGAGTGAGATAATGCCTAACACTTACCATGAATTATGTTCTTGGCACATAATGCAAAATAGGATAAAACATTTGGGGAATTTTATGAAGGATGGTCTTCTTTTTTTCAAGTTTTTAAAACTTGTATGTTTGAGTTTAATGATGAAATTAAATTTGAAAAAACTTGGGAGGACATGATTGACACATATGCCATACATGATCGTAGTTGGTTGGATACTATCTACAAATTGAAAGGAAAATGGGCAAAGTGTTACATGAAGAATGAATTTACATTGGGAATACGAAGTACCCAACTCAGTGAAAGTTTGAATGGAGATTTGAAAGATTACTTGAAATCTGATTTGGATGTGGTAGAATTTTTTGAACATTTTGATTAGGTGATTGAGCAAAAACGAGAAAGAGAGTTACAAGTTGAATTTAATGCTAGGCAAAAATTTCTTCAGTTGGGCTTGAAAAATTCTCCATTGTTAAAGCAAGCAGTACAGGTGTACACACCTATAATATTTCGAATGCTTCACGATCAAAATGACCTTGCATCAACAGTAAGGATAAAAAATCGCCAAGAGGAGTTGTTAGTGCATACATACACTATTGAGTTTATACATAAGCCTAGTGAGTTCATAGTCTCTTATGACACTTTAGATAAGACATTTTCATGTAGTTGTAGAAAGTTTGAAATTGTTGGGATTTTATGTTGCCATGAAGTCTTCGACTTCCTTGATATAAAGACAATTCTTGATATGTACATTTTGAAAAGATGGACAAGAGAGGTAAAAAGTGGATATATCTTGGACAATAGGAGAACAAATGTGGAAAATGATGTCAATTTGAGTGTTACACAGTGATATAGAAGATTATGTCTCAAGTTGGTATGATTAGCTTCTTGAGCGGTAGACAATGAAGAGGCATTTGCTTTAATAGAGAAGATGATAGAGGAATATGAAAAAAAGGTTGAAGACATTGCAGCAAAAAATGCGGTTAGTCATCAATTGCCCCATCAAATGCCATTATGTAGTGGAACAGAAAATCTTGATCTTAACCAACATTTGGAAGATTTGGTTGAAAGAGAGAAAGGTCTTAAGAAAAAAGAAGGTCGTAAGGGTGGAAAACGAAAGAAAAGTTGGGTTGAGAAGCAAAAAAAAAGGGGGGGGGGGGTAGAGTTGAATTAAATGATGAGGTTAGCCAATAGTTTTCCAAAGTAAATTTTATTTATTTATTTTTATCTCTTACTAAGTTTCCATTGTTTGTAAACTTTTATATTGTTATCACTAATAATATATATATATATATATATATATATATATTCTCAGATAGGAACTTGGTTTTGCTCCTAACATGCAATACAATAATTATGGCTTACATGGAGAACAATATTTGCATCAAGTAAGAGATTTTTTTTTTTTTTTTTTTATTTGTAGTGGAATAACTTAATCATTTGTGAAGTTGGAGGTTGTACTACACTTGCCTTTTCATTTGTGAATTTATTAATAAGGTTTTCTTTTAGTGATATAGTGGACTTATCCTGTCACTTTTTCCACGCCAATGATGACATCTGAATTGGGACCAATCCATAGTTTCCAAACTAGTTTCACGTCATTCTTAAAGGTAAACATACTTGTTTACATGTTTTGCACTTATAAGTAATTAGATGATTTCTTAAACTCTCTCTTATAATCATTGTGATTACATAGGCACCATTAACTCCATTATTGTCTCAAGTATCAAATCTTGCGGATGTTAGTCAGGTAAAATGTAAATGTTTTCATACATGAAATTTTGAAAAAACTTACATGTTTACTTGTTTTGCAATTATAAGTAATTAGACGATTTCGTAAATTATTTCTCTTATAATCATTGTGATTACAAAGGCACTATTAACTCCATCATTGTCTCAAGTATCAAATGATGCAGTTGTTTGTCAAGTAAAATGTAAACATTGCTTTAAGTGACTATCTTCCCTCAGTTAAGCTCTGCCAATCTTCCCTACTTTTTTTTTTTCATGAACTAGTAGATTTGTGTAATGTATATTCATGTTTTAAGTGACTATCTAGAAAATTTTGAATTGGTGGATTTGAAGTTTGTTTTTCTGATTGATTTGTATTACGAAGTTTCTATTGAAGTGGCTTTATGCGTAAGATTTAAGTAGGTCTTGGTTGCCAATCAGGTAGTTGATGGGTTGGGATATTGTTATGGCTTGGCTGTGTGTTGTCTTGTTGACTAGTGATTTGGGTTGGCTCTTTGATGGTTGATAGTGATGGATGATTTAGGTGTGGCCGGCTATTGATTGTCTCTTGGCTATGCACACCTGGCAATGGTTGATTTGGGTTTTGGCTTGGCCTATGGTGAGTGACTTTTTTAAAAGGCCATTCCTAACTGGCCTTTTGTGTGAGTTCCACCTATAACAATTTGGTGAGTGACTTATATTTTTGGTTGAGGCTAGTTTGGTTTTGGTCCCTCAAATTTAAAATATTTAGTTTTAATTCTTACTCACCAAATGAATATTGGTCAAGTAAAAAATAAATACATGTGTTTATATCCTCTCTACTCACCAAATGAATAAACTTATTTGTTTATATATACACATAGGGATATGAAGTTAGGTTCAATTAATTATGGACTAACTCCATGTGTTGTAAATACAAATGCTTGCTTGCAAACACCACACTCTTTTGGTATGTAAAAAAACTAATAAATGGTAAGTTCAATTATAGTGAAATTTTCTCATGTTTGTTTAAGTTTAAAATGTAACTTGATTTTTTTTGACATATTTTTAGGCTAATATTGATTTTGCAGTATGATGGATAACATTTTTTGGCAGTTTGTTTGATAGTATATTGCAAGGTGGACATGGTAGCATATTGCACAGTGAACAACATTTTTGGAAAACTTTGTCTTGGACAGTTTTTTGGACAGCAATCTGACTGTTTAGACAACTGATTGCACATGAAGCAAATTTTTTGGATAATTTTTTGTAACTAAAGAAGTTAGTCAAACATGTTAAATATATTAGATTGTACAAGTGCATGTTTGAGTAACTTTTAGTTAAACATTAATTATATATTCAAGTGATTAATATTTTTAAATGCAATGTTATTGTTCATTTTTAGATCCCTTAAAACACAACCAGATTAACATAGTTAATTAGCCAAGTGATTACTTAGTCAAATTATCATATCTAGGTTAATATAAATATATCATATTATGCAAAGCAGCGGAAATATAAATAACACAATGATATGATGACCCAGGAAAACCAAATCGGTAAAAAACTTGTGGAGGATTTAACCTAGTTATCTTCGAGGTAAAACAAATCCACTATGAAAGAATTGAAGTTTACATAATAGCGACTTAGACAACTAACATCTTATTGCTACCTCGAGTAGGAAACTTACTACCACAACCGTGTGATAGCTCCGAGTCCACGGACTACTTCTTTCTTGGATTCACAGCAAGTACAAGCATTCCCACTTATGTATCTTTAAGCTCTTGAATCAGCAACTGAATTGATCATCAAACTCTTGACGTCAATCTTGAGATTGGAAACACTAAGTGTATGTGAAGACAAACACTTCTAGATCTCACAAAAGATTCACACACATAGCATAAAGAGCAACCTCAAAATGTGGCTAGGGTTTTCCCTTTTATACTTAAGGCAAAGCATAAAACCCTATACTTCAAACAAGCTTGGGATGAGTTGGAAAATTCTGCAGAAAAACAATCTGTACAAACCTCGATCAATCGAGTCTAATCCTCAATTGATTGAGCCAGGCAGATTTACGCAGTAAATCCTGCAGAACACTTGATTCCAACTTTACACTTAAACACACTTTGAGCAAGTCTAAAACAAGACTAAACATTTTGATCATGATTTGCCAACATTACAAATTGAAGTTCTAATACATTTAAACCTAAATTCTTAGAACCCAACAGTTATATACTAAATCCTGTTCCTTTTTTTCAAATGCAAGTAATTAATACTTTTATGCTTCAACACATATACATGCTTGATTCTAGAAGCTCCTTGAAGAGAACTTGTTTAGGAGACGGGTAGAATGAATGAGAGATTTCCAATTTCATATTAGATTTGGTGCTATTAAGGGCAAAGCTGGTTAAATAAACTAACATAGCTCTAGAACTATAATAGGAGAAGTTTGATCCAGGACTTGATAGTTCCTAACTCTGAATATGGCAGAGAATCTATACATTACTCTTTGAATGTACATCGATTTAGCATAGAAAAGAAATTCAAGGACAGATAATAGATGACCAAAACAATATTATATTATTATTTTCAATTTTTATTATCTATAGACATATATGATATATATAAATTTTTTTTAGCAAGAATGCTTTCTCTGGCATTAAAGTACTGCTAAGCAAGTTTAGATTACTGTTGTAAACATATTTGATTTAATCCACTGTCACTATTTTTGGAAGATGTACAATTCTATTATACTATTTTTGTATCGTGTTGGTAGATTTTTAATTCTAACAATAGAAAGAGTAGCAATATGGGATGACATGCAATAAACCACATTTTCATTACTGTGGCAAAATGAAATTGGCTACTAATTATTTGAGGCACTAAGAAACAGAACCATCTCCAAAGTAGAGAGAAAATTATCTGACTACAATCAAGTAGTAGTTTGTTAGACAGAACTATTCTATGCACAAAAGGAAATGCATGAACTGAAATTTCCATTGAGAACCATGTAGATAGCTAAAAAGGATCTGATTGACAGAGTAAAAAACTCAGCCAGCTAAGTGTTTTCCCCATTTAAAATTCACTCAAAACACTAAAAACTATAGAAAGATGATACAATAAAAATATGAAAAATAAAAATAAAAATAAAAATCATGAATAAAGCCAGCTTCACAGTAGGTTGAGTAGGCTTCATGGTAGGGCTTGGGCCACTTGGTTCTATGTCATCTTGCAATGTTGAAAAAAAAAATTCAAGTACTTCAATAACCATAGATTTTTTATTTCTATTTTTTTTTTTGTTACAATCATTGCAGTTAATAATAAAATCACCAAATTTTAGAAGATGATTTTGAACCAAGAACCTAGAATATTTTGGACATGCACAAACAAACATATAAAAATATGTAATTCATTACCTAAAATTTGAGCTGGACTTATAAAGTATGACTAGTAACAATTCAAAATAGCAAAAAAATTCCTCACAAGTTCTTCTTTCAAAAGCCATAGATTTAATGTATAAAATGAACTACAACTGGCCAAACATATTATCCTACCAGAATAATACATTGCGGCATAATGCATGGTCAATCCAAATTTAGGAAAATAACACGCACTTAAGAAAAATTAGGACAAAAAAAGAAAAATGTCATAAGGATTTTTAGAATAGCTCGTGACCAAGCAATAGAATTTCTAGTTTAAATCAAAGAAGAAAAAAAAACTCCTAAAATTGCTCAAGAGATAACAACAACAACAACAATAACAACAACCACAAGAAGCAAGGCAATAGCAAAAATCAAAGCAAAGGGAAAAAACATCAAGAAGATTAATGCACTCACCCATTGCAACTTTTTTACACTAATACATGCAAAGCCCATCCAACCACCATTCATTGGTTTCAAATCCAAACAAAAGCTATAACCATTACACCAAGGACACACAGTCTCACCATCAAACAGAAATTCAATCACAGCATATTCAGCCATTATAGAACCAATTTAAATCCAAAAAGACTAAGGTTAAAGAACCAATTTCATTATAGAAATTATAACTAACAAACTTCATGGCTAATGATTTGCATCTGTAGCAGTTTTTGAGGATGCCAGGAAAATTGAAAATCTGAAAAAGTAAAATTTGTATAATTAAGAATTTGCTACCTATTTAGTTTCTTCTATATCTAAGGAGTGACACTTGATATGAATCATTCAACACAATAAAAGCATGCCTTTTTAACAACACATCTACAAGAAGTCCTTAAATTCAATTTTATGTAATTAACTCCAAATGAGATTATGTGCTGTCAAAAATTTTCTGTGAAAGCCTTTTAGTGTATTGAACATTCATGCTTTGGTTAAATATCTCATAAAGGTTCAAACTTTCATCATTAGGAACCTGATAATAAGCCCATTGAATACAAATTACAAGGATTCAATCATTTTTAAACAATTGACAAAAATGCAAGCAATATAAGACTTGATTTCAATTCCTAAGCTAAAAACCCAAAAAAGAGAAAACATAATTAAATTCAGCCCCAATGAGACCTTTGAATATTTTCAATATCCATGGCAGTTTTCATCAAGCATAATAAAGCTATGTAAAATCTACACTAAATTCCTCCAAAGGCCTTAAGTTGAGCAACCACAATCACTATTTTTGGAAGATGTACAGTTCTAATATACTATTTTTGTATCACGTTGGTAGATTTTTAATGCTAGAGAAAGCATTTTTAATTCCACAATCACTATTTTTGTATAAAGCATTTTTAAACAATTGACAAAAATGCAAGCAATATAAGACTTGATTTCAATTCCTAAGCTAAAAACCAAAAAGAGAGAAACATAATTAAATTTGGCCCTAAATCAATCAACAAAATTGTGACACCATTATTTACTTTCCTTCCTTTCCTAGCAACCAAACAAAGTTTATTAAAAAAAAAATAGAGATAAAAGAAAACCATATCGAGTGGTGGTCTCTCTCTAAAACAAGCCCAAATCAGCAAGGATAATTTTCATCACAACCACCACCTCCGATGGTGGCTTCTTCTTTCCTTCAACCAAACTCCCTTTCTTTCTCTCTCAATCTCATATCCCTCATAGATCAAACCTGAAAAAGCATCAACTTCTCTCTTGTCTGATTCTCTCCAAACCCAAACCCTTACTTTCTCTGATTTGGGTTTGAAAAGTATCAAATTCTCCCTTAAACACCCGATTCTCTCCAAACCCCAACCCTTACTCTCTCTTTGATCCGGGTCTAAAAAGGGTGCAAGTGTTTGGGGGTTGGGATCTCAGATGGTGAGCTGCCGTTTTTTCTTTATTTTTGCTTATGGGTCTGAGTTGGGTATACAGGAAGCAGTGATGACGGGGTTGAGGGAGAGGCAGAGAGCAAGCATGGATGTTGAGAGAGTGGTGGAGGCATAGTCGGGGTTGAGAGAGTGGAGCGTTAGGGAGAGTGACGGAGAGAGCTTGACTGAAGTGAGAGAGAGGAGAGAGAGTTTTAGTGAAATTAAAAAATGGGAAGATGAAATGAAATCTTGAGTGAGCACACGGATTGCCAACGTGTTCTGGTGAGGTGTCAAAATAATGAGTCATTGGATTAAATGGATGGCTGGGATTTGTGCTATTGCACACCATTCAATACCCTAGGTATTGCACGGGATCTCAATCCTAAAATAAAATGCATAAATTTGGGAATCAGTAGACATGTGTCAGATTTGTAGACATCTTTTTTATCTTTTCAAGATAAGGATATGAAATTATTCTTAATATGATTGTTAAGGTGAATACTAACATACATCAGTAGCATCTGCATATCTCTATTTTCTCAATCTACATCTCTTTATTATTTCCCTGAATATAAACAGCAGAACTGTTAGTGATTCCGAGAGTTCGAGACAAAATTTTTGACGCCAAAATCCAATTGATAAAATTCCTAACAATTCACTACTGCTGGTTATCAACTAAATTGGCAAGCACCCACTCCTCTTCTATATAATGAATTTAGTTTCCACCAATATCACAATTTTTTTATTAATTTTTTTTGGAAGAAAAAAAATTAAATATAACATCTAATCTACAATATAAGTGATAATTTTGGGATATCAACATAATGCTTATTTCTTTTCCTCTCTGCATATAATGTTCAATCACAAAATCCTTAACTTTTTATATAAGGTACGTTGTAAAAATAAGATAGGCCAAAATTACATGATAATT
This sequence comes from Quercus lobata, assembly GCF_001633185.2. Lineage (NCBI taxonomy): Eukaryota > Viridiplantae > Streptophyta > Magnoliopsida > Fagales > Fagaceae > Quercus > Quercus lobata. Next base: position 12,526,187 of record NC_044910.1, read on the forward strand.
GATACCACTATTGCATGATAGAAAAGAAAATCATTACATGATTTCAACCATCAGGAACTTGGAGACAAGTTTATAAATAATTAGATTAATTAAAAAATAAAAGAGGCTTAGTTACAAATTACACGCTCTAAGTTTATGTTGTTTACATTTTCACCCCTAAAGTATTTTTTTTTCTTTCAATTTGGTGCCTCAACTTTTATTTTGGTTTCAATGTGGTCCTTTCGTTAACTTTTATCTAGTGAATTTTCCTTAAACCAATTATTATTTTTCTTTTCCATTTTACAGTCAAATATTTTTTACCTTTTTTCACCGGTGATGTCTTCGCTTCAGACTCAAGCATCGAGCACCTATCAACCACCCCAAGATACCCCAAAAAAAAAAAAAATTAGGTCAAAGCTTCTCCACTCCCCCACCCCCAAAACACTAATTTGGCAAACCCCACGACAAATGTAATCACATTAACTAGTTTTCAACCCTATAATTTTAGTCACGGCGCACCCTAGGTGCGGTGGTCACTTCACAAGTATAAATACTTGTAGGGTGTGAGGGACAAGGGTCGGAGTTCAAGTCTCCAGGAGGGAGTTTCACACACATATACACTTTGATTAGACTAGAGTAAAAATTCTATCTTATATAAATAAATAAATAAAAACCCTATAATTTTAACTGAGACAATATCATTTGACCAATCGAAATCCACAAATACACCAAAATTTTCTCAAAACCCAGCATCCTAAAACTACCATTTCATACCTCAGAAAGAACTCAATTCAAATTGGCAAAAGTTTCTCAAAACTCACTAAACCAATGCATATATTCATTTTATTCACCGTAAAGTTCATATTTATTTTATATTCTAATATCTGATTTCTTTATAAGATCTGTGCTGGATAAACATTTTATTGTCACATGTTTTGAGTTTCTAAAATTTCTTAGGAAGTAAAGTTTGGCAGATTTTGTGACAAGGCACAAATCAAAACCTGACAATATGTTCTTTTTCATGTGTATGCATGGGTGTGCTCTTATACAAGAAAAATTATTGTATATTCTAAGCACTATAAATGTGTACTCTTCCCTCTAACATGAATTGTAAATTCTATCATAAATTTAATTAGTGGGACCCACAATTATGTGAGAGGGGAGAGTACATATTTATGATACTTTTACTCAATAAATAACCCTTATATAGGACTAAGTGAAAAATACAAAAGCAATTATTATTAGATTTAAGGGTAAAAAAACCCTTATAGTAATATCACTATTAAATGAGTGATTTAGTCATTAACTCTTCTTATTATTTTCTCAAAAAAAAAAAAAAAAAAAAAAAAAAAACTCTTCTTATTAAGGGGGGAAAAATACAGCATTAACTCTCCACTCTCCTTTGTGTCAACGTCTTCTTCCACTCATCCTCACTCACATCTTTCTTTTTGCACTATGTACATTTAGGCCCGCCATTGATTTTTTTACAATATTGTTTTAAAGTACTGGAAAATTTTAGAAATACATGGCCAAAGTCACAATTTTTTTAGAGAACGATTGTTGAGGTTGACTATTTCCAAAGATAAAAAACACTCATGGCCAAAGTTAGGGGCGGAGCCATGAAGTTTTATTTGGAGGGGCTAAGTACTAATATATTTATCAAGACAACCCCTCTCCACACATACACATATATACACACACACACACTCACTTTTTAATATATACACACACCCAACAAAAAAAAGAATTTAGTATTTTCAATCAAAATTATGTTTGATAGCGATCTTTCATAGAATAAAATACATTTTTACCATTTCATAGTGAAATTCTCTAAAAGTTTCATTTTCAATACAAATTATCAAATTTTATACTAAAGTAAGTAAAAATATTTCAATTGAACTAATGAAATTTTCAAAAACATAAATGATCCAAAACTTAGGAATAAGTTAGGCTCCAAAAAAATTTGAAGCTATCTAGCTCTAATCCATCATGTGGCAATTAAAGAAACATTTCATATGTAGTTTTAGTGATAAGAATTTTTTAATGAGTCAATAATTTGTTGAAAAAAATAGATCTAAACATGTTTGGTGTCAAATTTTATCAAGTATTTAATAGGTATAAGAGCACATTTTACAATAAAAAATAAAATTGTGAAAAATAAAGTTATGTCTCTATAACTATTATACCAAATATTTTTTTAAGATCATTATTGGATTAATTCAAATATTTGGGAGAGCCAACTCTTATTTTTGGAGACTAAATTTTAAAAACATTAAAATAAATATATATATATATATATATATGAAAATTCAAAATTTTGGGGGGCCATGGCCCCCTAACCATGTACATGGCTTCGCCCTGGCCAAAGTCATTTAAAAAATTAGTGCAATAATAACGTTATCTCTCAGCCATGTCATCATCACCCACCATGGTCTTTAAAAGATCTTAAAAAAGATGGGCTCTCTTCCATCAATATATGCAAAGCATCATGGTTTATGGCAAAATAGACTAGTACTTTCGTGGCGTTATTTGTCTTTGGATGATCAGTAGCGACATTCCAAGGACCACTACCTTGGAGTTGAGCTTGAGGCTTAATGTCCTTCATGATATGGCCCAACAGTCTCCTCCAATGCTTGACACACTCCAAAATAACAATTTAATTGCTAAGCTCTACAGTGAAAGTCACAGCAAACCTAAGTACCTAAAAATACAGCAACATCTATCTTGCTCCCTTATGAATTACGATTTGTTTGCACGAGGGCAAAAAGATGATGTGAGAGAGGAAGAGAGCTAGGAAGAAGAGGAGGGTGGAGTAGTGTTTTTTTTCCCCTTTATTAAGAAGAGTTAATGCCTAATTGGGTAATTTTTAGAGAATATTAATAATATTACCATAAGAGTTTTTTCACCCTTAAATCTAATAATAATTAATGGTCTAAAAAATGTGTAACTCTTATGAAGTTATACCAAGTTTATACATACATACATACATATTTATTTATTTAATAGGGAGCAAAGTAAGAAAATTGGTTGCCCTAGTTCTAGGTAGTTTTCTTCTTTTTCGATCACCGTACACCTTTGGCATAACGGTCACTTCACAATTACAAAATTCTTGTGGGATGGGGTGGGGCAAAAGATTAGAGTTTAAGTCTTTAGGAGAAAACTTCATACACATGTACACTTAAATTAGACTAGAGTAGACCTATATTGTATTAAAAAAAAAAAATAAATAAATAAAGTGGTCTTCTTCATCAATGGCTCTAGCATTTGTTCCTAAGTCATTCACAATTGGACTAACCAAAGATTAGACGAGCATGAAGCATAAAGGAATTGGTCCACGGGTAAAGCATGAAGCTCAACCTATCATTCACAATGTATTGCTGCATGATTGAAGTCTCCAAAATCACGCAGCAATAATACAGATTTAAGCTAAAGCTTCTCAAGCAATAAAGTTTGTTAAGTAACTACTTAGTATTTTTCTAAATTCTAAGAAGTGCAACGGATCTAATTCCAAAATAAATGATAACTACCTAATAACTCTTGCATATACACACGATGCAAGTAAGAAGAACCACAATTTACGATGCAAGTAAGAAGAACCACAATTAAAATTAACTTCCCTTCAAAAAAAAAAAATTTTTAAATTAAAAATAACTTTAAAAAAAATAATAATATAAACTTAGGTGCATAAATTTGCATATAAATATAATTGATACAACATTATAATACAATTAGGAAGCATAATATTAGAGTATTTAGAATATAAAGGAACTTAAACATCAAATTATAACAGAATTAAAAGGACACTAGGCAGGAAATTTGAGTACAATTAAAACCTAATTTGGATTCTTTGATGATCTGATGTTGTGGGTTTAAAAGTACAATTCTTCGATAAACAAGGGGAAAAACACTTTAAGGGAATATTATTTTCAGAGAATTTATTTAAAATTGCTATAAAACAGTAATAACCTAAAGTTATGATTAATTTTAAAAGTAATATCATAATATAATATAAATGATTTAATATTTTTATTATCATTGTTGTTGGTGCTTATTTATATTTATTTATTCACTTCCTCAAATAAGAATAACAATAATGTTTTTTCAAAAAAAAAAAAAAAAAAAAAACAATAATGTTGGCCAAGGACAACTAGGAGTCTAGGACTGATTGAATTAATCAAGTGAGTCCTTTATCAACAGGTCACCTAGATCAACGGCTGAGCCAAATTTCTTGCATGATACTCCGAATTGTCGTTTCGGTGTCAAGAAAAGTAGAAAAGCACCGAACTTGGTATTCCTAGTACAAGTTGAAAAGGGTTGAATTTACGAGAAAATAAAAATAAAAATAACACTTTCAAAACCCTATAAAAGCCCAATAGGTCAAGCGGCTTCATTGTCTCAACTCTCAACCAGTCTATTCTCTCTCTGTGTGTTTTTGCTGTTTCTGTTACGTGAAAACAGTAGTATAACAGCGCAATGGAGAAGATACTTGGTGTTGCAGCCCAGGGCAGGCCAAAGACAAAGATTGTGTGCACTTTGGGACCATCATCACGGTCAGTGGACATGCTAGAGAAGCTTTTAAGGGCAGGGATGAATGTTGCTCGCTTCAACTTCTCTCATGGCACTCATGTTTACCATCAACATACCCTTGATAATCTCAGGATTGCCATGCACAACACTGGCATTCCCTGTGCTGTCATGTTGGACACTAAGGTACATACATGACTTCCACTATATATCTTGCTTATTTGTTCAACAATGTTGGTGTCTTTGAGTTTTTTATGGCTAAATCTTGCTGGGTTTTATTTATTGAAGCTTATACTCTTCTTAGTTCTTTAGTCTGTGTTTTGTGTGTGTTTGTGTCTTTGTTCCGCTCATCTCCTATCTTAAACTAGCGTTTAGGAATAGGTAATTTGGTGCTTGGTGATAGGGTTGGATCTTTTTAATTTCTTGACGTAGATTGTGCTCAATAACGATGTCATGTAAAAGTAGGTTGGGTTTTATATTGGTTTTAGTATTGGGTTGTTAGCTAGAGTTCCTTCTTCTTGAACAAGAGACTTGAATTGAATTTCACCTATTCCAAAAACCAATTGATACCTTGGGTTTTTTTGTGAGAAAGAGAAGCGGACCAAAAAAATGTGTTGGTTGTTACTTCTTGGCGAGTTATATACTTTTCTGGTCTTTGGAGAGCAACTGTATGCATGGGTTCTGAGAAAAACAAAGGGTTAGATTGTCCAAACAATAAAAAAAATTTCAATTTCAAAAAGCTTTCACAGATCTTGTCTTTTGGATCAAAATAAAATATATTTTTTTATGAATCAAAATCATTAATTTTTCTAGATTAGTGAAACAAGATGCACAAGCAAATTTAATACCTGAAATTCAAATGAAAACCTTTGTAGTACTAGTACCACTCAAATTTTATTTTGATAAAGATACATCATAGAGAGTTGCGCAGAAAAGCTCTCCAGGATTCTATAAACAAATTTTATTTGGTTCCACTTGAAAGTTCTCATTCTGCAACCAAAATTCCCCACCAATTTATTTGTGTTTGATGATGATGATTCTATATATTAGCTCCAGTCCCACTTCAATAAGTCATCAGTTTTTACTGTTTTGAATGTTACTCTATTATAAGGATTTTGACGGATAAGTGATAATTGCATTTTGGAAATTACGAATTATATAACAGGGGCCAGAGATCCGAACTGGATTTCTAAAAGATTCAAAGCCCATTGAACTCCAGCAGGGTCAGGAGATTCTCATCACAACAGACTACAACATAAAGTGTGATGAAACTATGATCTCTATGAGCTATGAGAAGCTAGCTAAAGATTTGAAGCCACAAAGCGTTATTCTGTGCGCTGATGGGTCAATTAGTCTCACAGTTCTTGATTGTGACAAGGAATCGGGTTTGGTTAGGTGTCGTTGTGAAAACTCTGCAGTTCTTGGTGAAAAGAAGAATGTCAATCTCCCTGGGGTTGTTGTTGATCTCCCAACCTTAACAGACAAGGATGTAGATGATATACTGAACTGGGGAATTCCAAATAAGATTGACATGATTGCTTTGTCTTTCGTTCGAAAAGGTTCAGACCTTGTTGAGGTTCGGAAACTGCTGGGAAAGCATGCAAACAATATCCTTCTCATTTCAAAGGTATGTTATCCGATATGAAAGAACCTAGTACATATTAGGTTCTCCAATTAAATACAAACTCGTCTTCCCATATAATATTATGTCAATTGTTGAAGTTAGCAAAACAAAAAATTAGTTTTCTTTTATACTTGTCCCATGATTTTGTATCAGCTGGATGACTTCTTTTCTGGAGATTGATCATGTCTTCGACACACAGACACAGACACACACATATATATGCTGAATTGCAAGTCTAGCATTGTTTGACAAAGACAAATACTTCAAGTAGGCATTTTTTCGTAGTTCTGAACTTTCTACTGACTAATTTTTGGCATTCTGGTAGGTTGAAAATCAAGAAGGGATTGATAATTTTGATGATATTCTTGCAAACTCGGATGGGTTCATGGTGGCAAGGGGTGACCTAGGAATGGAAATTCCAATTGAAAAGATATTCTGGGCTCAGAAAATGATGATCCAAAGCGCCAACATACAAGGAAAGCCGGTAATAACAGCCACTCAGATGCTGGAGTCCATGACCAAATCTCCCAGGCCTACGCGTGCTGAAGCCACTGATGTTGCCAATGCTGTTCTTGATGGAACTGACTGTGTGATGCTCAGTGGAGAAACTGCCGCTGGTGCCTATCCTGAAATTGCTGTTCAAACTATGGCCAAAATCTGTGCAGAGGCAGAGAATTTCATAAATTATGGAGACCTTTTTAAGAGGACAGTGGAAGCTGCACCAATGCTTATGAGTTCATTAGAGAATTTGGCTGCTTCAGCAGTGCACACAGCCCATTCAATGAAAGCAACTCTGGTTTTGGTCATCAGCAAGGGTGGAAACACAGCAAAGCTGGTAGCTAAGTACAGGCCAAGTGTGCCAATAATTTCTCTGGTGGTTCCACAGATAACAAGGGACGTAATTGACTTGTCATGGTCTGTTAATGCTCCACTAACACATAGCCTTATTTATAGGGGTCTGGTGCCTGATTTATGCCCAGAATTGGCAGACAAAGAAGCTATAGAATTGGCCATTCAAAATGCAAAGGGTCAGGCACTTTGCAAGACTGGAGACTCGGTTGTTGTGTTGCATGGACTTGACACTGATTCCATGATCAAGATCTGTACTGTTAAGTGATGTTTCGGAGGTTAAGGGTACTAAAATTTTGCAGCAGTAGAATTTCTTTCCAAGTTTCTTTTTATTTTACTTCTGGTTATCTTTGTTGTTGGCCATTTTATGGTTTTCCTTCCCTGTGTTAGAAAAACAATTTGACATACATGGTAATTGAATTTCGGTGAGAACTTTAGAGAAGAATTAATGTGTAACTGATTTCAAATGCAGTGTCACATAATTTTTGTCAATGCTATGAACTTTATTTTAAGTGCAACAAATTAACATTTTCTTTGTGTAGGTGCATGTCATTCAAATTTTTTTTTTTTTTTTGAATTGATTAAATAACCAGGGCTTGTATATTTGTGGTTATCTAGGTTATAACTTACATTTTCCTCTTCCAGCACAAAACCAGTGAGATTTAGGTGTCACTTGCAACACAGGCTGGTGACATCCATCTCTTTCTAATGATCCTTTTTTTGGGTTCTCAAGACTCATGAGAAGTTAACAAACACACAGGGAACCGAAAATATTTTTACCTCTTATAATCAATAATTTAATCCTAAAACCCAAAATTTCCTCAAAGTATGAAGTTATACACATTCAATTGGCTTAAATCCTTCTAATTATAAAAAATTCCCAAATTTCAAAACCCTGGGTTATGAAATTTTGAAATTATTGAAAATATTTGAAAAACTTTAGGGAAAATTTACAAATTACACCATGTAAATTTGACTTGTTTTCAACTCATTATATTAATTTTTTATTTTTTATTTTTAATCTATATAGTCATTGTATCTAAACGGCACTGTTAGGTCCACCAAATCAACGTCATTTTGGACGTTGAAAATTACTGCACCAATGGTGAAATTGGATGGGACTATATGTAATGACTAAATTAAAAACATATAAAGTTAAACGACTGAATAGAAAACATCTCAAAATTTGAGAGTGTAGTTTGTAACTGGCTAAAGTGCAAACTAAACCACTAAAGTTTAAGGGTATTTGAATTTTATATCCTGAAATTTTAGAGTTTAGATTTTACCCCCTTAAAGTTATATTCACTCCATTTATATTTTCTATTAAGACTGCGTTTGGCAATATTTAAAATATTTTTCGAGTATAAAATATTTTTTTAAAAGGAAAACATTTTCAAGTGTTTGGTTGCATTCTAAAAAATGTTTTGAAAAATATTTTATGGTGTTTAGTTGTGTTCTTAAAAATGCTCTAGAAAACACATTTTTATTAGGTTTCTCACATTTTCCCAAGATCCAAACAAATATTATTATAGAAAATCTCAATATATAAGCACAAAAAGAAACAAAAATCAAAACAAAAGAATCAAAATCCCATGATTGATCATGAGAGAGAGACTGAGTGATAGAGAGAGAGATCGATTCATGGGTGACTTGGTAGTGGTGGCGGTAGTGGCGACATGGACATAGTGGATCGATCTAAAGGTTATGGCTCGATTTAGGGGTGGGTCGCCCCCGATGGTTCGATCTAGGAGTGAGTCGTTCACACAGTGGTCAAATCAACTTAAGAGTGGGTTGCTCACGGTGGTTCGATTGGCTCCAGGGTGAGTCATTCACTGGGTCGACATGGTGGTCCGATCCATTTTTTGGGGGCTCCTACTCCGTGCTCCATTGTAAGTGTTCTCTCTCTCTCTCTCTCGGGTAGAAGAGGAAAATGGGTGTAAATGGTTTAAAGGTAAATTAGTAGTGTAATTTATTTTACATCTCAGGGGCTAATATTTTACAATCAACAAAAAAGATTTTCTGTTTGACTGAGTTTTCTAGCCAACCCAAACACTCATTATGGTGTAAAATATTTTCCCTATTTTTTTACACCCGAAACAAACATAACCTAAGTACCACATAAACTTAACGCATGTGTTTAGTGCGTCCAATAAAATGATGTCGCATCATTTTCATTATGCCATGTGGCATCATTTTATTAGAAAATCTAAAAAAAAGTAGCAAACTTATGTGATCTTTACTGTCATATATGCCCAAGAGCTCAATGGGTCATCTGAATGCTTAATTTGTTAGTGCTACCAATCTAACAGACACTTTAAACTGCTTTACACAAAATGTAGCTCATTAGTCATGGCCCAAGTCCATGAAATTTAAATACGAAATAAAGGTAGAAATGGCTTAACAAGTACACAAATGGATTTTAAGGAGCTGACATGTCAGCTAGACACAACAAACAGATCAGGACGGTGGGTTGACGTACATTTTTTCATATATATATATATATATATATATATTTTGAAAACATGTATTTGAAAAGTTTTACCACAAATTGTTTAGTGCGAAATGCATTAATTTAAATTCACCAATGTCAAGAAAAATGTCTTGGCCTTGTATCTGAAAGAGACCAATATTGCATTAATCTTTTTTAATAATAACATCGCATTATTAATATAAATAAATTCTAAAATGGGAAATAATAATAATAATAATAATAATAATAATCTTTTTTTAGAAGAGAATAATAATAATTAAACACATCACATACCACAATTAGTGGAATATAAAATGGAACACAAAAAAGTGGCAACGGAAAATTTATATTCATTATAATTGGTATATACATGTAAAAATAATGTTATTCAATCATAACTTACTACGCTAATAAATTATGAAGAAAAAAAAATGTCTGTTTGTTTATAATACAACTTCACTATTTTATTTTTTCTTATATTTGGAGATAATTTTTTTTTTTTGGGTACTTTTTATATGTCACTATTTCTCTTGCTCATTTGTTGTACACCTTAGAAAAATTAAATCTATTTCACATGACAAAAACTGTTCATGATTTCAAGAATTCTAACCCTACCCGTCCAAGATTTTTGGATCCAATATATAATGTATATAGTTTCCACCAATATCACAATTTTTTAATAATTAATTTTGGAAAAAAAAAACATATAACATCTAATTAATCTACAATATAAGTGATGCGTTTGAGATAACAAAATAATGCTTCTTTCTTTTCCTCTCTATACATAAAATTTTCAATCACAAAATCCCCTTAACTTTTTATAGGATAAATGGTAAAAACAAGATAGGCCAAACTTACGTGATAAATGATAACACTATTGCATGATAGAAAGGAAAATCATTACATGATTTCAACCACTTGTTGGAAACAAGTTTAATAAATAATTAGATTAATTAAAAAAAAAAAGAAGCTTAATTACAAGTTACACCCTCTAAGTTGTTATTTTTTTTTTTTTTTTCATCCCTAAAGTTTTAATTTTAATTTTTTTTTCCTTCTAATTTGGTGCCTCAACTTTTATATTAATTTATTTGCAGAGTCAAGGCGGGCAAGAGAGGGGCAAGTCCCCCCCCCCCCCCCCTTTAAAATTTTAAATTCTTACCAATGAAGAGCAGATAAAGGTCTTGACCCTCTTAACATGAGATTTTTTTTTTTTTAAGAAAGCATTTCTAGTATAACCAAACTGGCGGGGAAAAAGCCAAAAACCTATCCTCCGACAGTCCTTTACTTTTTTTTTTTTTTTTTTAATGCCAAATAAACATATATTCATAAAAGGAGAGTACCAAATATGGCCAGTTGGCTTACATATAGTCTGGATTTAGTCTACAGTGGTGAACATGGAAACTAGTGGTCAAAGTAGATAGTTTTATTACATGTGAGACCACTGTTTTGGGTACAAAAATGGAGTGCATGACCAATCCTTGTTGTTGCAGTTAATTAAGGTCAAATGTGAAGGTTTGTTCCTGCCACGAGGGAGTTCATAGGTGGTTGCAAACATGCTCTAATCTTCTGCTATTGCTAGGAGTTAGTATTCTGCTGAATCCTAATTCTTTGGCCTTGAGGATGGCCTCAACTAGAGCATCCTGGACTGCAAGGTAGTAAAGTTTCCTTCCACAACTAGCTCCTCCTTTGAGAAGAGTTCTCCCATCCAGCTTTATAGCTTCATATGCATAGCCACTTCTTTTGGATCTTCTATTCTTGTAAGCTGCCACCTTGATAAGAATTTGCCAGTCATGGTGAGTAAGAAGTTGTGATGGTTGATGTCTAGAGTTGTGATCCTGCTTTTGATTTTCTTGGGAGGCTTCTTGGTACCTGCAAATGAGAGTTTAAGAGGTGAGGATAACTTCCATAGGGTTAGGTAGTTTCCCTTGGTGTAGAACTATATTTCTGTGGTTCCACATTGACCAAAAAATGGTAAAGAGGGATTGTAGAAAACTCACCTTGTTTTGTTCCATGAATTTGTTTGCAATGATACAATCTACCATCCACTGCTTAGCTGAAATCTGATTTAGATCAGAGGTTCTAATTTCCAAGATAAAACCATGCCAAACAACTCTTGCAAAGGGACAATGTAAGAAAAGATGAGTGATTGTTTCTTCTACCTCATTACACATAAGACATTAGTTAGTAGCTGAGATTCCTCTGCTATTTAAGATTACAAAAATAGGAATATTGTCATATAAAATTTTCCAAATGAAAGTGATTATTTTCAGAGGTAGCTTGACTTTCCAAATCAGCTTCCAAACTACTTGAGGGATATTAGAGATTCTCTGATTTAGCAAGTGAGTGGAGCTGTGGTTTTGGTGAAGTAGAGAGTAGGCTGCACTAACGTTGTATTCTCCTGAAGATGAATGCTTCCATAAGATTCTGTCAAAAATGCCATCAGTTTTTGAGATTGGAAGATGCAAGACTTCCATACAAATGGGGTATGGGTATAGTTTTTGAACGAGGTCATATTTCTAGGATTTTGTATTTGCATCAATGAAGTCATCCACTGTGCCTTCAGGGAGTCCATTCTCCATTAAGATATGGTTTGGACAATGGAACCAAGATGGGTGAGTGAGAGGGATTTGATGTCCATTTCCTATTAGCCATTGACCATGGTTTAAAGAAGAAAACTGTGGTGTTGTAACATTTTTCCAAATCCAAGAATGATGGGATTTTGATTTATAATCCAGAAAGGAAGATCTAGGGAAATATTTGGCCTTGAAAGTTTTTGCTAATAGGGAAGTGGGGGAGTTTTGGATTCTCCAATATTGCTTAGAAATCATAGCTTGATTAATACGACTGAATTTTTTGAGTCCACGTCCACCCATATTTTTTGGTTGACATATTGTATCCCAATTGGTCAAATGTAATTTCTTAACTCCAGGCTCATGGCCCCACCAGAAGGCTCTGGTGATAGAGTCTAGCTTGTTACAAACTGTTTCAAGAACTCTAAAGTAGAAGAAAGTATACAAAGGCATGGCCTGTAAAACCGAGGAAATAAGAGTAGTCCCGCCAGCTTAGTATAAAAGCTTGGCTTGCCAACCTTGGAGTTTGGCATAAACTCTATCAATTATATTCTGGAAATTTGCAATTTTCCTCCCTCTAAGTTTAAAATTGATTCCCAAATACATACTAGGATTCTGCACCATGTTTACCTGAAGGGTCTGAGCTAGGAATTCTTGTATATTGGGAGATATATTAGGATAGCAAAAGAGGTCAAACTTATTAAAATTGAAACTTTTTTTTTTTAGATTAGTGAGGGAGCAACTATCATTTTGGGAGAAAAATAAAGAAAATTGTTGACATCCAATTTTGCAATCCACATTTAACCTCACATGGAGGGTAAAATGGTAATTTTTCCTTGGAAATAGACATCTTAATTGTGGCCACTAGATCCTTAATTTCATTTCATCAAATTAACTGATCATAAGCCTTAATCAGACCATCAGATTGAAAGTTATTATCAAATCAAGTTTTATTGGCCGAATCTACTATATGTGTGATTAAGAACAATTGATTCCAATTGGTTATAATTATATTAATTTGAAATTAATAACGTGTCATAATTTGATTGGTTAGGACTACATCTTATGGTAAGGTTGCACACACTTGATTAATTAGATAATAAAACATTAATTATTCAATGAGTAATTTGTGTAATTATTTTTTTAATTGGGGTAAATTTGGGACTGATTAAGTCTGAAATGAAAGTGATTAGAGCCTGTTAATATTAATTGGAAACTAATTTGGAGCCTATTAATGTTAATTATGTTAAAACTATTTTTTGACAAATAACCCCTGCTCACCATTTCATTGATATATCTCAAAATATTTTGAGTACAAGAATGAGACAATTCTGATCAGAATTGAGAAAGATATTATTTTTCAAAGTTAGCTCTAAAAACTATTACAAGAGCTACCAGAAAAATCGAGATTTTAAACATTTTGTTTGCTCATCACTCCCAAATTTAATGCACCAACTTTCTCTAAATATTGAAATAGGGTTTAGATTCATGATTCTCTTTGATATTTTGTCAAACTTCATTAAATGCCATTCCATTCATATTTTCTTCACCACTACTATGTAAACTCCCTTTCTCCTCCATTCCAAGATACGAAAACACTCTCTCTCTTCCCTCTTGAGTTCTACTGAAGTAAAGTAGTCTTATCATATCTTAGTCTTCCTGAGACTCAAAGTATTGGATAATACTCACTTTCCCTCTCCTAGTTCTTTTCTACTACACCCTTAGGGCCTCCACAAAAGCCTCCTCCTCCACTATGTGGATCTTGCATGTAGATATAATCTCTTTCCCCAACTTGTTTTTTTATATTGCTATGTTGAGATTAAGATTAGAGTATGCTAGTGATTATTTAAATTCCTTGAATATGTTTGAATGTTCTTAAATGTTCATATGCGTTTTTCACATGTTCTTGATTGTTCATCACATGTTCATGCATGACACTAGCTTTGATCTTAAATCAACATCTAAAATATGAAAATCATGTTAGTTTCATAATCTTCTCAACTCCTTGAATCTAGGATGTCACCATCCACACATATTCACTAGAATTTATTTTTTCAATCAAAATGCAATGCTTAATAAATGGAACTAGGGTTTATCACATGCACACACATTAAATTCAAGCAAAACAATGAACATGCAATTAATTGATAACATGTTGGATGATATGACATGAATGTTGGCCACCATAGTCTAGAAGACCGGTTTCACCGGGGAAGATGGGTGCCTAACACCTTCCCATATTGTAACATAGCCTCTGAACTTAGATCAAAGGTTAATAGATCAATGTTTGTCCTTATAATTTTCAAATTCTAGATTGTAACTAGGAAACAAAGTTATATACTTTATCTTAGATTGTATCTAGAACTAAAGTCATGTAATTTCCTATGATCAATGTAAATTCAATTTCAAATTAATAGAATGATAAATTTTTCAGTTATAGTTTTTTTTTTTTTTTTTCAATAATTAAATAAGTAGCGGCTCTATTGTAAAACATTTAATCTAAAGGGGAAAATATAATTAGTCAAACCTTCATTTTAAGAGGCAATAACATGACTCCACCTATTCACGTGGGTTTGGCCTAACACCAAAACGGGTCGGGGGTGCAATCTCTCACAAGAATCATTTGCAAAAAATAGGTGTGTGAGAGAGACACCATTCCTTCCCCCTTTTATGCTTTTTAATTTTATTCTGATTCTTTGCTTGGATGAGAGCTATAGAGAGGATGTTGGTATAGAACAAGAACACGTATGGGGAGATAGGGTCATTTTGTCTTATGCCTCTAGATGGACAAAAGGGTTGTGTAGGGCTACCATTAACTAGTTAGGTATATCGGACTGAAGTGACACATTCCATGATCTGTTACTTTATCTTAGATTGTATATAGGACTAAAGCCATGTAATTTCCTATAATCAATGTAAATTCAATTTCAAATTAATAGAATGATAAATTTTTCAGTTATGATTTTTTTTTTCCCAATAATTAAATAAGTAGCAGCTCTATTATAAGACCCTTAATCTAAAGGGGAAAATATAATTAGTCGAAACTCTATTTTGAGAGGCAATAACACGACTCCACCTATTCACATGAGTTTGGCCTAACACCAAAACGGGTCAGAGGTGTAGTCTCTCACAAGAATCATCTACAAAAAATAGGTATGTGAAAGAGACACCATTAACTAGTTAGGTATATCGGACTGAAGTGACACATTCCATGATCCAATTACCCAAGTATGACTGAAGTTCATAGAAATTAAAATAGCCCTTAGGAAATTCCAGTTAACCTTATCATAAGCCTTACACATATCAATTTTCAAAGCTTCATAATCGTTCTTTCTTCCTGAATTTTTCCTTAAGGTATCAAAAATTTCATGAGCTAAGACAATGTTATCAGTAATGTTTCTACCTTGTATAAAAGCATTCTGGAAATGTGTTATGAGTTTATCCATGAAAGGTTTAAGTCTAGACACTAGAATTTTAGAAATAATTTTGTAGATAACATTGCAAAGACTAATAGGTCTAAAATGAGATACGTCCTTAGGAATATTGACCTTTGGAATGAGATTAAGAAAGGTTTGGTTAAAGGATTTGATGAGAGAACCTAAATGGAAGAAAGCATGAACAGAGTTGAGTATATCATGTTTGAAAATGGTCTAAAAATCTTGATAGAAGAAAGCTGGGATCCAATCTGGCCCAGGTGCTTTATGTGGACCAAGTTTATAAATTGCCGGTTCAATTTCAGCATCTATTATTTTGTTGTTCAGGTAAGTTTGTTGGTGTTGACCAATCTTTGGGATAGGCAAAGTTGCTATTTCCTCCAATAAGTTTTGGATTTATTTGGTGTCTGTCTCAGCATGCTGATTTTTGAAATGCTCCACCAAAGTACTCTCAATTTCCTCTAATTCCTCAATTGTATTTCCATATGCAGTTTTAACATGTAGGATTCTACTTTGAGCTCCTCTTTGTTTCACTACAGTTTGGAAATATCTGGTATTCTGTCCCCTTGAATAATCCAGTCACTCCTTGCCTTCTCAGCCCACATAATTTCCCCTCGTGTCATTAAATTTTCGATCTCTTCTCTAAGCTCTCTTTCCTTTCTGACATCAGCAAAGGTTTGAATGGAGTCTTGGAGATCTTGGAGTTTCTTTTGCTTGTCTTTAATTTCATTTTTCACCTTTCCAAACACTTGCTTGTTCCATTCAATGTGTTAACGTGTATTAGGGTATGTGGGCTTTAGGCCCACCTTGTTTACTTGTATAACACACTTACTTGTACTGCACACTCTGCCTCCTATATAAAGGCATTTATGTATATTCTATTACTTGAGAAATACAATACAATCATTCAGTATTTCTAACATGGTATCAGAGCCATTGCTCTAATTTTCTTGTGTCTTGTAGTCCTATCTTCGTTGGTATTTTCCGCTGCCTCGACTTCATCGGTCAGTAAACCTTTTCCGTAAAGGTTGAATCTTCACCGCCAGAAGCTCGATAATCGCCACCAAGATCACTGCTTCCGTCGGATCTTCCACACTAGATCTCCGATTAAGACAAAAGACCTATCACCGGGTAGATATTCAACCGATCTACACAAAGCCACCGGAATCATCATCAGCTAACCATTCACGCGCTTCCACGCACCGATCAAAGATTTTGCCGCTAGACCACGCACCTCACGCGCCATCAGTATTGCTCCGATCAACTCACCGCCGCCGCCATCGAAATCGTATTCCTCCGATCTATATAACCGGAGAAAAATCGGCCTCATCGGACTCTCTACGCGCCCTCAAGTTCCAACCAAAGTTACAGCGGAGATTGACTCACGCGCCTCATGCGCTTCACTCGCAGCTATGCACCTGCTGACGTCATCGCTGACGTCATCATCCACGTCAGCCCTAGCTGAGGTCTTCAGCTTACGTCATCCTGATGACATCATCATAGTGGTTGACCGTTGACTTTGACTTTAACCGTTGACCGTTGACTTTTTCTCAGAGTTGACTTTTTGTAGTCCAGGTGCTCCTTACCCAGTTTTTCGCGTAGATTTCATTTTTGCAGTCCATTTTTTGCATATTTTGCTTCTAAATGAAAAATAAGGACAAGTCTTCTTCTTGTTACAATATTCGTCGCTGACAATCCAACAAACGTTTTGGCCATAATATTGAGACTTGCTATCATCGTAACAGATCAGCTGTGTCAATTTCCGCTGCTACTGTTGCTAACACTGAGAGTGTCCAACCAATGGCTCCCATCTCTGCACAAGTTGAGGACGAGCTACCCAACCCTGAGCTTGGGTCCCCTGCTCCTGCTCCGCTTGAAGATCTTGCACAAGACATTCCACCTCGTCACTCAACTTGAGTAAGATCCATTCCTACATATTTACTTGATTATCATTGTTACACTGCCCTTGCTACACTGCATGAGCCTCACACCTATCGTAAGACTTCCAATGACCCTTTGTGGCAAATTGCAATGAAAGAGGAACTTGATGCATTATCTAAAAACCATACTTGGGATTTGATGATTCTCCCCCCTGGGAAATCTGTGGTTGGTTGTAAGTGGATCTACAAGATTAAGACTCGCTTTGATGGGTCCATTGAGCGCTACAAAACTCGTCTTGTTACAAAAGGTTTTACACAGGAGTATGAGATTGATTATGAAGAG
Source organism: Quercus lobata (assembly GCF_001633185.2). Taxonomy (NCBI): domain Eukaryota; kingdom Viridiplantae; phylum Streptophyta; class Magnoliopsida; order Fagales; family Fagaceae; genus Quercus; species Quercus lobata. Next base: position 12,543,860 of record NC_044910.1, read on the forward strand.
ACCTTTGCTCCGGTTGCTCGTATCTCATCTGTTCGAGCTCTCTTAGCTGTTTTTGCTGCCAGAAAATGGGACCTTTTTCAGATGGATGTCAAAAATGCATTCCTAAATGGGGATTTAAGTGAAGAAGTTTATATGCAACCTCCTACTGGTCTCTCTGTTGAATCAAATAAGGTTTGTTACCTTCGGCATACTCTTTATGGCCTTAAACAAGCTCCACGAGTTTGGTTTGCCAAATTCAGCTCTACCATCTCTCGCTTAGGTTACATGGCTAGTCATTATGATTCTACCTTATTTCTTCGTCGCACTGACAAAGGCACTATTTTACTTCTCTTGTATGTGGATGATATGATCATAACTAGTGATGACCTTAGTGACATTCAAGAACTCAAGGGTTTTCTCAGTCAGCAGTTTGAGATGAAAGATCTTGGACATCTCAGTTACTTCTTGGGTCTTGAAATCACTCATTCTACAGATGGACTTTATATTACTCAAGTCAAGTATGCCTCTGAACTCTTGTCTCAATCTGGACTCACTGATAGCAAGACTGTTGACACTCCAGTTGAGCTTAATGCGCATCTGACTCCTTTAGGGGGGAAACCGTTGTCTAATCCCTCTCTTTACAGACGCTTGGTTGGCAGCCTAGTTTATCTCACTGTCACTCGTCCAGACATTTCCTATGCTGTTCACTAGGTGAGTTAGTATCTATCTGCTCCACGATCGACTCACTATACTGCTGTTCTGCGCATTCTTTGATACCTAAAGGGCACTCTCTTCCATGGTCTTTTCTACTCTGCTCAGTCTCCTCTTATTCTCCGTGCATTTTCTGATGCTGATTGGGTAAGAGATCCCACTGATCGCAGGTCCACCACTGGTTATTGCTTTCTTCTTGGTTCTTCTCTGATTTCCAGTACTGAAGCAGAATATCGTGCCCTTGCTGATACCACATTTGAGCTCCTTTGGCTACGGTGGCTTCTCAAAGACTTAGGTGTATCCACATCCTCTGTTACTCCTATTTATTGTGACAACCAAAGTGCCATTCATATTACTCACAATGATGTCTTCCATGAACGGACTAAACACATCGAGATCGATTGTCATTTTATCTGTTATCATCTTATCCATGGTGCTCTCAAGCTGATCTCAGTTTCTTCTAAAGATCAACTTGCAGATATCTTCACCAGGTCACATCCTAAGGGACGTTTTTGCACTTTGGTTGACAACCTCAAGTTGGTCTCACATCCACCTTGAGTTTGAGGGGGGCTGTTAACGTGTATTAGTGTATGTGGGCTTTAGGCCCACCTTGTTTACTTGTATAGCACACTTACTTGTACTGCATACTCTGCCTCCTATATAAAGGCACTTATGTATATTCTATTACTTGAGAAATACAATACAATCATTCAGTATTTCTAACACAATGAATTGTTTCTTCACATTAGTAATTTTGTGCTGCAATTTGAAAGCTCAAGAACCTTGAGTATGGACATTCCAAGCATTCTAAACCATATCCTTATCATGCGTAAGCCACATTCTTTTAAACCTAAAAAGCCTCCTTTTGAATGGTTGTTGCATCTCAAAATCCAGTATAATTGAGCCATGATCAAATCGTAAGATAGGTTGAATCTTAAGCGCATAGTGTGGATATGAGTTTATCCATTCTACAGAGGCAAAAGTTTTGTCCAATCTTTCCATAACAAAGGCTTCATCTTCTCTTTTGTTCATCCATGTAAATCTTTGACCCTTAGCCTCAAGCTCACAGAGTTCTAGATCAGACAAAGTTTGTTAAAAAAGTTTAGCTCCTACAATGTTTCCATTATTAAAGGAGAATTTGTCCTCATGCGATAAGATTTGGTTAAAATTTCCAATACATAACTAATTTGGATGAGCAGTGGTTTTAAGTTGTTTGAGTTCAAACCAGACTTCTTCTCTTTTGGCATGATCAGGTTGACTATAAACAAAAGTAATTGATAGAGGGTTACCATTGTTATCAAGGAGATCAGTATGTATCAGGTGCTTTGATCCATACTGGATGCTGATATTCATTTTTGGTAACCACCCTAATAGTACAGTCGTCTACTATACTGCCTAGCACATAATTAAAAAAAGAAGTACCGTCATGTTTTTAGTTTTTACCATATCACTATTCATGCAAACTTCTCCCACCCCTCCCAATCCCATTTTTTTCCCTTTCTCATGGGTTATGGACCCTTAATCAATGGATCCCATATTAAGTTTTTACACAACAAACAAACAAATAAACAAAAAATATTTTTTGAAATTAATAAAAAAACGTCTTTGTACCATACTTAGGCAACTCTTAACACTTTTGTATTAATTTATTTTAAGAAATAAAATAATTTTTATTTCTTAAAACATATGTTGTTCCTTCCATAATGATTGCTCTTATCATTTATTGTTTATCATCAGGCTAAGATATAATATTTTTATTTTCAGGTCTTTTTGGTAGGTTAGATTTGAACCCCAGATCTCAAATCCGATTACATGAAACTTTACCAATTGAGCTACTTGGACCAACATACTTTTATTATTAATAACTATGAATTGGTTACTTTTTTTCTTAATTATAATGACTTGGAAATATATATATATATATATAGAGAGAGAGAGAGAGAGAGAGAGAGAGAGAGAGAGATAATTGAGATTAAGCAGAATCTTGAACTTAATAATGAGTTCAAAATATGAAAATATTGTGGGTTTCAGTTAACTCAACTGATAAAGTCTCTAGTGGTTGTATAAGAGATTTGAGATTCAATCCCCATCTACACCAAAAACTGATTGGTGTCTTGGTCTGATAATAAAGAGCTATCATTAGGAGCGGATGTCATAGATTGAAATTATCACCAAAAAAAAAAATGTGGAGGGTTATTGAATAAATTAAACTAATTATAAAATAAATAAATTATGGCATGCTTTTATATTAGATTTTGCATCTTTTACTAACTCATTCACAATTGGACTAAACGAAAGATTAGAGGAGCATGAATCACTAAGGAATTGGTCCACAGATAAAGCATGAATCTCAATAATCCATCATTCACAATGTGTTGTTTCATATAATAATTTTACCTAGCTTGCTAGTTTGAAGTCTCCAAAACCATGCACCAATAATACAGATTTAAGCTAAAGCTTGTCAAGCAATAAAGTTTGTAACTAGTAGTTTTCTAAGAACTGCAACGAATGTAATTCCAAAGTAAATGATAACTAGCTTATAACTCTTGTATACCACCGCACACCCTTGATACGATGATCACTCCACAAGTATAAGTGCTTGTAGGGTGTAAGGGGTAAAGGTCGGGGTGCAAGTCTTCAGGAAGAGGTTTCACACACATATACACTTAAATTAGGCTAGAGTATAATTTCTATCATATATAAAAATAATAATAATAATAAAATAAAATAAAATAAAATAAAAAACTCTTGTATATACACAAATACACAAGGTAAGAAAGAACAACCACAATTAGAATTGAATTTAATTATTATTATAAAAATACTAGGTGCCTAAATTTGCATATAAATATAATTGATAGAAAATTACAATAAAATTAGAACATGCATAAAATTAGAGTATTTAGAATATAAAGACACTTAGCAGCAAATTAGAGTAGAATTTAAAAAAAAAAAAACACTTAGTTGGAGGTTACTAGTACTTGAGGTGTTATCTTTCCAACAAACATTAATTATTACCAAAAATTATAATTAATTTTAGAATTAATATCATAATATAATATATCAATGATTTAATACTGTTAATATTTATTGATGTTGCAACTTATTTATTTATTCATTCACTTCCTCAAATAAGAATAATAATAATATTGACCAAGGACAACTAGAACTGATCACGTGACTCCTTTATCAATAGGTCAACAAAATCAATGGTGGAGCCAAATTTCCTGCATGATACTCCGAATAGTTTGTTTGGGTGTCATGAAAAGTAGAAAACCACCGAACTTTTGGTTCTAACTTTTCCTAGTACTAGTAGAAAAGGGATTAGTTTTCAAGCGTCAAAACCCTATAAAAACCCAACAAGTCAAGCGGCTTCATTGTCTATTTGTCTCAACCAGTCTCTTGGGTGCCTCTGTGTGTGTGTGTTTTTGCTGTTTCTGTTACGTGAAAACAGTAGTGTTATAGTGCAATGGAGAAGTTACTTGGTGTTGCAGCCCAGGGCAGGCCAAAGACAAAGATTGTGTGCACTTTGGGACCCTCATCGCGGTCAGTGGACATGTTAGAGAGGCTTCTTAGGGCAGGGATGAATGTTGCTCGCTTCAACTTCTCTCATGGCACCCATGCTTACCATCAACACACCCTTGATAATCTCAGGACTGCCATGCGCAACACTGGCATATTGAGGTGTTTCATAGTTAAATTGATTAATTAAAAACTTTCAATTTTGAAAAGCATACACAGATATTAACTTTTGGTTCAAAATCACCTCTTTTTTTTCTTCTTTCTTTTATGAATTAAAATTAAAATTCGAATGAAAACCTCTGTACCACACACGAATTTAATTTTGATAAAGATTCTTCCAGGAGAGTTGCACATAATAAGCTCTCCAAGGTTCTGTGAACAAATTTTATTTGGTTCCACATTAAAGTTCTCATTCTGCAGCAAAAAATTAGCTCCAGTTTTGAAATATAATGGATAGTCTCCCACTTCAATAAGTCATCAGTTTGTAGTGTTTTGAATGTCAACCTATTATAAGGAATTTGACTAACAATTGAATTTTGAAAATTGCGAATTATATAACAGGGTCCAGAGATTCGAACTGGGTTTCTAAAAGATTCCCGTTGAACTCCAGCAAGGTCAGGAAATTCTCATCACAACAGACTACAACACAAAGTGTGATGAAACTATGATCTCTATGAGCTATGAGAAGCTAGCTAAAGATTTGAAGCCACAAAGCGTTATTCTATGCGCTGACGGGTCAATTAGTCTCACAGTTCTTGACTGTGACAAGGAATTGGGTTTGGTTAGGTGTCGTTGTGAAAACTATGCAGTACTTGGTGAAAAGAAGAATGTCAATCTCCCTGGGGTTGTTGATCTCCCAACCTTAACAGACAAGGACGTAGATGATATACTGAACTGGGGAATTCCAAATGAGATTGACGTGATTGCTTTGTCTTTCGTTCAAAAAGGTTCAGACCTTGTTGAGGTCCGGAAACTACTGGGAAAGCATGCAAACATTATCCTTCTTATTTCAAAGGTATGTTAGCTGATATGGAAAAACCTTAGTACATTAGGTTCTCCAATTAAATACAAACACGTCTTCTCATATAATATTACTTTAATTGTTGAAGTTAGCAAAACAACAAAAAAATTGTTTTCTTCATTCTTATCCCATTATTTTGTATAAGCTGGATGACTTCTTTTCTGGAGATTGACAAAGACATATACTTCAAGTAGGCATTGTTTTTGCAGCTGAATTTTCTGCTGGCTAATTTTTGGCATTCTGGTAGGTTGAAAATCAAGAAGGGATTGATAATTTTGATGAAATTCTTGCAAACTCGAATGGATTCATGGTGGCAAGGGGTGACCTAGGAATGGAAATTCCAATTGAAAAGATATTCTAGGCTCAGAAAATGATGATTAGAAGTGCCAACATCCAAGGAAAACAAGTAATATCAGACACTCAGATGCTGGAGTCGGATAGGCAAAAAATGAATTGATCCATTGTGATAAATTAACCAATTAATTTAGCCAAGTGAATTAATTAAGTTAATTAACATGTAAACGCATGGTAGCACAAACAAATTACCAGTAAACTAAGTGTGCAACTGAAAATAAATTTGACACAGTGATTTGTTTACAAATGGGAAAAATCTAACGGCAAAAACTCCATCAGGTGATTTTCAGGTCACCACTTTCGAAATTTCACTATTATCACAACAAACGGTTACAAGTAAAAGAATCTCAGTACCTTATACTAACCTATAGTTGAACCCTTACCCCAATACCCAATTGGACTTGTTTTGTAGTGACAATTTTTTCTTTCGATACACGACTCCTAAGTATGTGACTAACCAATTGCGCAGATCCTAGTACGCAACTTCAATCACCAACTAGAAAAGATTGTTGGCTACAAAGTTCTTCAGTTCATCTCAACAATTAAGATCAAGAAGATGCTTGATTACAAAACCCTACGATGCACATACATAGCAACTTCTTCAGAAGAGATGAACAAGGGCAAAACTTTGTTTCCGATTAAACACATAGGGTAACAAAAATATTGTTACCTCTTATATTGCTCGAGTCATAAGCAACAAAAAGACAGTTTGATATTAAAAAACATTCTCTCCCCCCTTATGAAAAACACAAATCGACCTGAAAAACAATTTTTGACAACTTTCAGGAAAGTATATAGAACGTTGACTTTGAAAGCGACGATAGTTCATATCAACATAAACATCCTCATCATCGCAACACACACACACACTTAACACCATATGACGTACTTACACGTGTAAAAGAATCACAAATCCTTCTAATTATGAAATTTTGATCTTAAGATCAAATTTGGGGCTAATTTACTCTAATTTCCTCCAAAAATCAAGATATTAACATCCTATAATTAAGAATCTAATCCTAAATCCCAAAATTTCATCAAACTATGAATGTATTCACATTCAATTGCCTTAAATCCTTCTAATTATGAACAATTCCCAAATTCCAAAACCCTAGACTATGAAATTTTGAAAATAAAAAAAATATTTTAAAATTTTTAAACAAAATTACAAATTACAACTTCTAACTTTGACTTGTTTTCAATTCATTATATTAAGGGATTTTTTCTTTCTTTCTTTTAGGTCCACCAAATCTATGTCATTTTGGAAACTAAATTTACTAAACTAAGAGGATATTAGATGGAACTATATGGAATGACTAAATAGAAAAAAATAGTAAAGTTAAAGGATTGAGCTGAAAACATGTCAAAATTGAAAAAGTGTAGTTTATAATTAATGGTGCACAAAATCGATAATGAATCAATAGTCCATATGCGCAATGACTGGAGGTACATAAAGAATAAAATGTGAAGAACCTACAAAGAGCACCGATGGGGCGCTAGCCAAAAACCTTTTGAAAGTTAAGTCAATGATTGAAGGATCTCCAATAACTCTAAAAGTATGAGAGCTAAGAAATTCACGTATTTTGGAGAAGAAGGAGCTTGGTGCTTATATAGTGGTCTAGAGTTGACTAAGATCTCGAGATTGTAGGTTCTTCCCTTATAGGGAGAGCATGAAATTAAGACTTCGAGATCTTTGGGCCTAACTTCTCATATTTGGAGGATACGAATATATAGAAGGATATCTCGGTGTGGCGTGCAAGTTCTTTCCATGTGGAGATATTTGAGTGGAAAGCACACAAATGGTGTGGAGCTGAGTACAAATGGTTGTTGGTTTGTGACCCTTTGTCGGTCGTACAAGATGCCCAACAATTGGGCATCTGACAGCCATCTTGAGCCTTATCAAAGGCATGGGAACTTAATGATGCCTTGAAAGCTAAAGAAGTCAATAAGCCTAATGATGCAAGAGGATCCGGACGGAGCCAATGTGGTGTCGCACTTCTTTAGTGACTGAAGAGGCTTTAGTGACCAAAGACGCTTTAGTAACCGAAGACTCTTTAGTGTTAGACAAATTTTTTGAGACTGTGAAAATCTTCCCTATCAATAATTTAGCCAAATATTTATTTACTTAGGGATGCTTTAACTGATCTTGATTCCAAAGTTTCCACCTAAGAATATCCTTCCTTAAGAAATCTGGGTTTGTACTCAATTAACTTGCAACTCTAAATGAGGCTAATACAAAAAGTTAACTAACATTATACATTAAGATTAAAGTTTAAAAATATGAACAAAATTTAATTACAAAATTGGTTATAGCCTAAGGCTACAACCTTGCTCAATATCATTAACATTACTACATATTTTAAAAATCTAACTATTGGATTGCATATTCTTTATACTCTTAATACACATGACAAATTTTGTATCAATCAAATATTATTTACTATATGATCTATAAGATTATATTTTATGCATAATTTTAAATTACAAAAAAAATTGTAATTTAAGTAATTTATTGATGACATAGCTATTGATCTTTAATTTTATAGAAATTTTGCAAAAATGTAAGGTATAAGAAAAAAATGTAATCCAATAGTGGATTTGTCAAAATTCACCTCTAATAAAAAAATATTGAGTAAGGTTATAACCTTAAACTACAACCAATTTTATAGTTAAACTGTCCTAAAAATATACTCATTGACCCCAATTTAATTACTAATTAAATTTTTGGTTCAAATATATACATCCCGCATGTATGGTAGAATGGGCTGCTAGGAACTCTGGTATTTGAGAACTTAAAATACCTAATAATCTGTACCAGTATGAGAAATCGCTTTCAAATTATACCCATCTTTGCAAAACTTCTCAAAGACTTCAAAATCCAAAAATGGGCAAATGCAAGGTGAGAGAGAGAACACATTGCCTGAAGGGATAAGAAGAAGAAAGTGGAAAAAGAAAAAAAGGGGGGCAAAATTTTTAGTAAAATTGGGCCAAACGTAAATGGTATTGTTCAAGAATGTGAAGTTTATTTTTGGGCCAAACCAGTTTGGGACTCTATTAACAAGGTCATATTTACTTTTATAAGCCCAAGTACTCAATGGGCCATCCAGATGCTTAATTTTTAAGTGCTACCAAATACGAATGGTAACAAACACATTAAAATTCCTTACACCAAATGTGGCTCATGGCCCAACTCTAAAATTTTTTTTTTTTTTTCTTTTTTTTTGGAGAAACAATAATATAATAAGCTTTTTTTAGGAACACATCATCTTACATAAAACTCTAATTAGTTGTCACAACATTGCTAATAACTATGATGGGCCTAGTTATGAGTGATAGCGAAAAAATAATAAGTCAATACAAAAGTGATAGACCACTAATTAGAGTTTTCCATGTAAGATGGTGTGTTCCTAAAATTACTGTGCTTTTTTTTTTCTCTCTATTACTCACTGGACACATCATAGTTTTTTGAGGGGGATGGACACATTATAGTCATAGCAATATTGTGACATAAAATGATGTAGTCATGGATATTTTTCTAACAAATGCACAAGTGGATTTTAAGGGGCTGACATTTCAGTGTCTGTGACAGAAAATGATGTAGTCCTAGATATTTTTCTAACAAATACACAAGGGCTGACATGTCAACGTCCCACTTGGTCAACATGTCAGATTAGGACACACCAGCTAGTAGTCAAGAAAAGTGGTTCAATATTAGATAGGGCTGCATTATAATTTTCCCTCAACTACCTTCATTAATTTAACTGCACTGTGCAGTTGGCGCCCCAACTACTAGGAGAGAATCGTCAACTATCAGCAATGAGGATTCTCTCCTCCTTTTATAACTCTTTTTTAAAAAAAATTCTTTCTGCACCAAACAAAAGTTACAAAACACTTGAAAACCTCTGATACAAGTTGATATTTTATCTAACATGTTTTAGGGAAGGTATTTGTATCAGTTTAATGGCCAGTACAATACTATCTTTCAATATAACTGGTATGGTATGATAACAACATTGACAAGGGATATCAAGTATTACCCCTACGTCTCATGAAGAATAAATGACTCCCCAATATTTGTTTCTTCATCAAGCTTCCAAAACATATCATCATAGTCCAAAAGAAACATATGTCTAGCACGTCATCTTAATCTCACCCTCTTCCTTCTTAACCTGTTCTTTTCATGCTACATGGTTTAAATGTTCACTACCACTTGATAACGGCTTGCATCATTGCGCCAATAATCTAGTTTTTAAAACTTGATTTTCAAGACAATGATACAAATCATTATGAGTTTCATGCTCTACAATCACGACGTACAGATCTAAGTTCAATTGTTGTTGTGCTAATTAGAGCACTCACATCAATGAGTGCATGGGTGGCGCTACAGGTTATTCAGGGGGTTCAAATGAACCCCCTGACTTCAATATATATATATATATTATACAAAATATTTTTTTTAGTTTAATACTTTAATTTATTCTTAAATTTTTTTTTTTCACCTTGACTTAAATCTTGTACACCCTTGTTACAAGTATTTCAGCCTCTAAGTAAAGATAATAAATTTATATCATATGTGTGTGAGTATGTCAAATATATTACTTTTTACTGTAATGTTATTTATGTGAATTATGATATGTGTATAGTATAAATAAACGATATAATTTTATATAATTTAATAATTAGGAAATAGAGAGAGTTTTTTTTACATGTTTGTATCTTGTTATCATGTTATAATAACTTTTTTTTATTATAAAGTTAGTAAAATTCAAGAAAAAAATTGTAAAGTTAGTGATTGTTTAAGCATTTGATTGGTTAAGTAGACACACAGTGTATAATATTATGTAATATGAATAAGTATGGTTGTTTGTGTTAATAATTAATACGGAGTCAATGAAATGAGAATTGAGATTAGTCATTTATTTTAAAATATTTTTATAAAAACAAAGACAAATAGATAATAACAATTGCATAAAGATAAAAATGTTAGGCAAACTTAACAAAATAAAATGGTCATAGGCTCGTGGCTACCCATATTAGCAATAAACACTCATAATGAACTATCACATAACAATTCAAAATTTGAAAACCTGTAAAAAGAAATTGTAGAACTTCATGTTTTGTTATTATTTTTTTGTCGATAACTTGTTATATTCAAATTCTCTTTTTATTAATTTTTTTTTAATTTAAGTTTCTTAATGACTCCCCTAAACAAAATTTCTGGAGCCACCACTGAATGAGTGTATAATAAAAAAATGTGTAAAATTTACACAGTTTTGCCTAAAAATGATATATATCAATCTGTGTATAATTGTGTTAATATACAAGTTTGCTAAAGTAATTGTGTAAATTTACACTAGCACTATTTATTTTTGTATTTAATTTTTTATTCTTTCTTTATATATTCCGAGGATGAATAAAGAAAGTGGATGATGGTTATTATGTGTAAAGAAAAAAATACAATTAAAAAAATCAAGAAAAATTAATGAAATCTAATATAAAATAAGTAATCTAATATAGATGTTTTTGCACGAAAGGATGGAAATGCTCATAAAGGGCAACCTTTGTTATGACCCCAAAAGGAAACCCTAATTGTTTTTTTTCCAAACAACGGATTTTTTTTTTCCCCCATTTTCGTGAATACAAGCAACTAGTTCTAAGTTAGAAGTCAAAAATAACGCTGAAGCAGTTTTATTTTTTATTTTTTAGATATGATATTTCAAAGTTCAAACCTATGAAATTTTCCCCTCTTCGGTAAATTGCATAAAAAATTACAGTTCTGAAACGTGCATTTCAAATTTTTTTTTTTTAATTACACATTTGTCCATACCCCAAAAGAAGGGCCTGGAGATCAATTTCACTTGGGTCCATCGATTGAATTGATCGCCATATTTGAAGTCTAGACTCTAGAGACGTAACAATTCAGAGTATGACCTTCAGATTAGCCAAAGTTTTTAGATATGACTCCCATGAAAGTTGTATATGTACATGATTTATTTAAAAGCTTAATACCAACTACTAAAGAAGAAAAATATTAATTAATTTTGCAATAACCTGTCTCCAGACGAAATCGAAGCAGCTCAGATTGATTTAACTAAAATATTTTAGAGTTTTCAACCACTCCATTATAAGTTGTAGAACGTGTCCATTTCATCTTGCACACAAAACTATTTATTCAAAGTAAATCTCTCCGGATTTAGAAAATGTAAGATTATATGTATATGGACAGGTTGTTTCTGTAGTGTGAGCTCCATTATTTAAATCTTAGTAGTCTATTTCCAAAATTTGACTTAAGGTGTGCTTGGACATGCAAATTAAGGTTAAGAGAGCAGTTTCTATTGAATACTTTTTGAGCCTTTAGAATTAATTTTATAAATAAAGATACCAACCACAACCCATCAAATCATTATTCCATTAAAAATTAATAATTCTTTTCTTAATGTTCTGTCAACAATTATATATTATTAATGGAAATGATGGTATTATCATTACTATTATTATTAAACAAAAGCAGAACGTCAAAACTCTTTTCTGCCGAGTTAAGAAACGATAAATGGAAACATGCTACTGGCTAGTGGAATTTTACAACCTGGATGTCAAATGACTCACGTCACGTGTTATATTATATATATATATATATATATATATATATATATATAAATATAAGAGCTTGATAAAGGGCGGGAAAGAGGGGCTGCATGCCTCATGAGTCCGGCATACTTTGTCACAACTTTTGTGAATGAGAAAGAAAAAATAAAAAATTTAGGTAATAGTACTAAACAATCGATTATAATTTGCTACGTAGTATAGTTATAATAAAGTAGTTATAATAAACTAGGTAGTATTAGCATTATTGGGCATGAGCACGACCCCTCCTCACTCGACTAGTAGATTAGACCAAATTGAATACTTTTGGAATCACAATTTTTATATCACAACTTTTATCATTACTCTTACGTAATATACTATAAATAGTTATTTATAATTTTCAAATGAGTCTACCTCTTTTTCACCAATGCTCACAAACTGGCACATTCAAGTCATAGAAAAAGTCACAGGCTTACAACGCAAAAGTTGTTCACCAATTTTCTTCAAGAAATTAGAGACGTCTTGCAGACAACAATCCAGGAGTTCTACCAACCATTCCAACACTAAATTTTACAATTTATTGACTTATATAATTATAAGTGGTTAATGTAAAGTAGTAGGTTATACAAGACAGAAAATATCAATTACTTATAATCGTAAAAATTAACATGTTTTAAACTTGAGTATGTGATTGACCTAGTCTTTAGAAATATTATTATTATTATACTTTCTAGCATCGAGGTTCCAGCAGCTTGCAGACACTCGGTGCTCAAACAAAAACAAGCTTTCCCTTTCCTTATAAATATATCATTTAATAGAAAATTATACCCGGTACTTCATTTCTATGTAGTGATAATAACACTGAGTCAATATAGACATTAATTTAATATATAGGACCTCATTAATTATAAATTGCATTAGTTGGTGGCTTGGCGTTCTGTCTCCGTTTAATATTTCACCTTGGTTTTTTATAATTCTGAGTTGGGAGGGAGATTTGAACTATGAATATCGATTTTCATTAAAAATACCAGAATGTGCCATTCTTAATATTTCACTTTTACTTTTATTGACCGTACAATGTCTCTTTTTCTTCTTCTTGTTCTTCCTTTTTTTTTCTTTTTTTTTTCACATACAGCTTAAAATGAGAAAAGAAATCCTCTATCATTTCCAGTATTAGAGCATAAAGTACAACACTAAAAGCATAATAGAATTTATATTTCATTTTGTCTATAGTTCATAATAGAATTTCTCTTCCTTTTTGTCTATAGTTCTTTCTTTGATTCAGTTTGCGTTGGAGACTGTCATTTCTAGTAACATTCCATTTTTGACATTTCTTCAAGAACCAAATATAGTAAATAAATGAAAAATTGCTCTTCAGAAACAGTAAATATCAATGTATTATAAACAAAAGTTGTGTATTCCCCTAGGTGGCTCGTGGCCAGAACCCAACAATGTACACAGCACAATGGTGAGTGCCTTTGCAATAAAATTGTCAACATGATGTTTTTATATCCAATTTCATACAAAAAGAATAGTCATCCTTTCTTTACAGTTCCAATTCCCAAAAGCATATATACATATACTATTGCTATTGTGATATACAGCCAATACACGTAAATTAAGCATTGAAAGCAACTTGCTAACTTGTTTGGACATAGTACTTCGTAAGGAGTTCATTGTTAAGTCTTTCCTCAAATAACAGACTTAAAACTATATATGCTACTAAATTCAACAACATGCATGGTGCAAAAGAAACAAAGAAGCTGGAATAAAACATATGCATGAGTTTTGGCCTACGTTCTTTGAATAACCTAAAAGAACTACTCTTTTTTTTCTTTTCTTTTTTTAATATATATAGAATCAATGACATCAAAGAAGTTGACACAATATAAGACAACGCAAGTTTCAAATAATTAGTAGATTAAACAATCCAAGTATAATTAACTAAATGCAAACAATCACTATATTGTAAATTAAGGGAAAATCCTAGGAGAGTAATGACAAAGCACATATTATGTATGCGTTAATATCATAAATATGTAATCATCTACCAACAATATTCATGTAATGATTGCCATAGCATAATCACAAGCATGCCAGATTTAAAAAGTTTAACATGCGGCCTAAAATGAAATAGGATTGGTTATCAAATCAAACACCAAAGAGAACATTAACAAAATTAATCAAATAAGGTCGCCTATCATGCACAAGGATCTCTATTCTTCGTAATCTAGGATATACCTCTTAGGGGGCGTTTGGTTTGCCGTAATTTTACATTACACCATAATATTATATTATTGGAATTTTACATTAATATAATTTCAATACAAAAAAACAACATAACATTTTTTTTAAGAAGGTGATAAGATTAAGATCATATGATATATTTTGTAATTTTAGATTATAGTAATGTTAGAAAAAATAAAATAAACCTAAAATCTTAATGTCGCATTATTGTAATGTATATCACATTAAGGATACATTATAGCGAATCAAACACTCCCTTAAAAAGTTCTGCCAGCAACAATGCATGCGTGAAAATCTTAATTAATTGGCGAACTCTTAAATTAATGTCCCAGTGTGAGAATCCTGTCTAGCAATCATTCTTAATTTAACTATCGAGATAATGTTGTTTAGATTGTGTAGATGGTTTGTTAACAAGTTTTATTTTCATTGTTATTGTCACATTCGGTTACTATTTTCATTGTTTTACTGTCACATTCCCTAATGCTATAGCCTATAGTTATACACTTGTATCAGATTGATCAGCGAATTTTGCTTAGTGCTAACGTTTCGGATGTTGATTTTTGTTTTCCCTCACCTTTAAATATAGCTAGTCGATTAATCGAGACCTTAATTTTTCCATCGATCAAGCCATTAATTTGATGAATCGAGCTACCTAAGATAGATTTGAAAATTCAGCCATTCCAGTCTCTAAGGTTTTGTGCTCTAGTAGAGCATAAAGTGCAATACTAAAAATGGGATGGAAGATTTTTATTCTTTTTTTTTTTTTCATGTTTTTGGATAAATTGTGTTCTTTGATTCAGTCTGCATTAATTGGACATTGTCATTTCTAGTAACCTTCCTTTTTGACATTTCTTTGAGGACCCAAAAAAATAAAATAAATACAAAACACTCTTTGCCCTTCAGAAACGGTAATTATCACTGTATCATAAACAAAAGGAGTTGTGTACTCCCCTAGGTGGTTCATGGCCAGAGAAGCCAACAATGGTGAGTGTCTTTGCAATAAATTGTCAACATGCATAATGTTTTATAATCCAATTTCATAGAAAAAGAATACTCATCCTTTCTTTACAGTTCAACTACCATTGACAAGAATGCATATATATATATATATATATGTATGTATATTTATAAACTATTGGGTATTGCTATTGTGATGTAGCCAATACCCGTAAAGCATTGAAATCAACTAATTCCTCAGAGATAGAGAGGGCTTTTTCGTAAGGAATTCATTGTTGTAAGTTTCCTCAAATACCAGACTTAAACAATGCAACTAAAATCTACAAGGTTCAAAAGAAACAAAGAAGGAATACAAGTATAAAACATACCCCAAGTTGTAGTTTGAGTTTTGGCCTACGCTAAGTGAATGACATCAAAGAACTTGACACAATAAGACAAATAATTAGATAAGTAGATCAAACAATCGAAGTTGTAATTAATTAACTAAATGCAACCACACTATATTGTAAATTCAGGGAAGAAAGAAACCTAGGAGACTGATCATGCATATATTAATATCACTCATTTTATAACAATATTAGTTGTTCATACAATGATTGCCATAAAAATAATCATATGCACACCGGCCAGAATTAAAAAGCTTAACATAATGGGTGGCTCTAGGTATAGTCGGGGGTTCAAATGAACCCCCTGAGCTGGGCCAAAAAAATAAAATTAATATATTCTTTTTTTTATTTGACCCTCTTAAAATAAAATTTTGAACCCCTTGAATCTAAAAAAAAAAAAAAAAAAAAAAAAAAAAAAAAAAAAAAAAAAAAAAAAAAAAAACCATTTAGATCTCACTTGGAGTTCACTTAACAACAATAATTAAAAGGTTTATTGTATTTAAAAACAATAGATAATTTTAAAGATTTAGTCTTAGTAATAACAATTAATATGTTTATTGTATTAAGAAACAATATGCAACAAACTTATAGTTTATCTTATATGAAAAAACTATGTTCACAACTCCTAAGTGACAGATTGTTACTAATTGTTACGACAAAAAAGTAATTTCAGTAATGTGTTTAAATTAAAACTAATAACAATTTATCATTTATAATTTATTGAAAAATTATTGTAAAAATATTGTAAATATAACACTTTATATCTTTTATTCTCTTGCAAGTACTTACTGGTTACTACGAACAAATTAGCAGTAAAAAAATCACATAGACTACAAAATTCTTTTATTTTTTTTACCCAAAATACAACGCCTAAAAATATATCCTGAGCCGCACCGCATATATACCATCTAAAATGAAATAGGGTAGGCTATCAAATCAAATGCCAAAGGAAAAACAATTAGCAGAGTCAGAACAATAAGTTCGACCACGGCACACACACGCAGGGGCGGCTTGATGCATTTAGGGGCCTAAGGTGAAAATTGATCATCTTATTTAGATGAAAAATTACTACTAATTAACATGAACTACATAGAAATTTTTTTTTTTTTTTGAATTTTTAAGACAAAAAAAATTTGACAAAATTTTTCATACTTGTTGATGTGGTAGATTGATAGTGGTAAGTAAAACAGTGGTGTTAGTGGTAGATTTAGATGAAAACTAGTAAAAGTTTGCTAATTAAACTCTTATTATTATTCTTTTTTTTTTTAGAAGTGCAACATTCACAATATTTTTTACAACAAATCCTAGATTTTAAACTGCTTTTTGTTTTTTATTTGAAAATATCACTATAATTATTTTTTTGCCATCAACAATAGGCTGTAATAACTTGCTACTTAGCATTAGTTGTGAAAATGTTGTGAAAAATATTGTGAACGACGTTGCATTTTTCTCTATTTTTTTATTTGTTTTTCATCTAATAAAAAAAATTATTTTATTTATTGATTATAAATAATCCTATTGGTTAAAATTTAGAGGCCTTTTTTTTACTTGGGGCCTTAGGCGGTTGCATTTTTTGCTCCACATAGAGCCGGCCCTGCACACACGTGTACTTAAAACTTCACAAGGGTCTCGTTTCTTCTTAACCTAGGAGAGACCTCTTAAAGAGGTCTGTCTTACGAGTAACGATTAACAATCAAGGTGTATTTTCATTGTTGCTGTCACATACGGTTACACAGATGTACCTTTTAAAAAAAAAAAAACATAATAATAACAAAATAAAAATAGTTGTAAAAATAAACTTACAAAAAAAAAAAAAAAATTGCACAAATAGAATTACCTCATCAATTTTTAACCTGTTTAATCTGAATTTAAACAACAATTTTTAATATTTAAACATTAAAAATTGTGAGTCCAAAAAAAAAAAATTTGTGCATGGTAGAAATGTTTGCTCTTGAGTGTTTGACATGATTGTAATTATATAGAAAACTATGGGACTCACCAAACCTGACACTACATAGAAACCACTATTTCTCTCTCTTTCACATCTCCTCTGTCACCCCTCTATTCTCTCACCCCAACTCCATTATCATCTTTGTCTTTCTTTTCACCTTCTTCACAACTCCACCAACACACTGTAACTGGGAAGGAAAAAAAAAGCTGATCTTACCCAACAAAAACCCAACCACGAAAACAATTTCTAGTACCAATGATACAATTATTATACTCCAAACTATTAGATCCACTAATACCAGCAATTGCCATTATTCATTGACGCCAACAACAAATTAAAAAAAAAAAAAAAAACATTTGAATTTAAATTGGAAGTTCAGACCGGAGGGGAAAAAAAGAGCAGGGAAACATTTTGTGTTGGGTTGTTCTCAAAAAATAGATTTAGGGTCCGTTTGGATTGAGCTTATTGTTGCTGAAACTGAAAACTGAAAACACTGTAGTAAAATAATTTTTAAATTTGTGAAAAGTACCGTAGAATCTATTTTTAATATTTTTTAATGTATGAACAGTATTACTACAATACATAAACAGTATTAATACAGTACAAAACAATAATTTTTGCCTACCAAAGTCAACATATGCGGGCAAAAAAAAAAAAAAAACAAAGAAAACGTAAAACCAAATCGTGAACGTAGAAAAACGGAAAATCCAAACAACCTCTTAACTAATTAGTTGGAGATGCTCTAAAGCTATAGAAGGCTGCACAATAGCTTTTTTTTTTTTTTTTTTTTTGTGAGAAACAAGCTACACACTAGCCTAGCAGCGGGGACAGAGAGGAAAAGCTGAAAGTACACGAGCAATACACTATCAAAAGAATCTTTTTTTTTTTTTTTTTCATTAGGAATATTTCAAACACATATTTTCATAATATTTTTGAAATTATAATTTTCACGTCATTTTAAACCACCGTAAAAATCGCTACCAAACAAGGTATTTCATTCTAGATAAACGTGTCCTGAACATGTAATTATGACCATGTCTAGTTGTCTACGATGCAGAGAGTAACTCCAATGCAATGAAGAAAGTATTTTGTAATAAGTTTTCTTAAAAAAATCTTCTTACTTTTTCTTTATAGTATGTGTTAAAAATATTTATTAAAAAAAAGTATTTTATAATAAATGCTACAAAGTCTTAATGAGTTCAGACAAGCCGATGTCATAGTTTGATCATGTCTGGCTTTGTCAGTTTTGTAAGCCATTTTAGTTATCTTATTGAGAAGAATCTGAGCTAGGATACATACCGAGAGATCCAGGATTGGATATTAAATTATTAATATTATATATATTATGTACCAAATAATTTGTTGAGGATAATTATGTATAGGGTGCAGTTAATACGTGCCCTTAAAGCACAAATTAACAAAATTCTTATGTATAATGTTTGGCTGATTTGTGGTTTATTTTAATTTTACCTTACCCACCCCGGGGTTTAAAAGATAGCTTTGCACACATGAAGTCAACACTCTCACGCAATCTTAATCCACTTCTTTGTCTGACTTAAAAAATACAATAAAATATTAAAGAAATATATATTTGAGAAATTAAAATATTCTCATTTTGTCTCTTTCTTCACAATATTCTAAGAATTTTTTTTTTCTCTCTTATATATAATAAATCAAAAATCAACAATACAATAAAATAATACATTTTCAATTGTTCAAAAATTAAAATCTTTGTAATATTCTGAACCTTTCATAAACATCACAATAAATATTATTAAAATATTTATAGCTACAAACAAGTATCGATCCTTCTTTTTTCTCCATTTATTTTCTCCTCCAATATCTCTTTCACTTATTACCACTCGCCTTTTTTATAATCTCTCACTTTTTCCCCACAATCCTCACCTTCTCCCTTTGAAGCTTGAGCGATGAAGGGGATGGCTTGGGTTTTTGGTGAAGAAACCAAGTGATTTAACCAAGAGGTAATTACCTCCATGTAAGCGTTGCAGTTATACATGTGGTGGTTACTTGTGTTTTGGAGTGATTTGGGTGAGATGAGTGTGAATGTCTAGGGTTTTTGTTTGTGGTGTTTTAGGTCAAAGGAAGAAAAAGAAGTAAAAGACAAACTTGGAGCTTTTACTTTTGTGACAATTAGGAAATAAAAAAATAAAAAAATTAAGATGTTGCTTTTGTTTTTGTAAAATTTAAATTGTTGGTTAGAGATTGAGAGATTTTAATTTCTCAAATTTATGTTTTTTAAATGTTATACTATGTTTTTTAACAAAAGGTATAGAGTTGGATTATCAATGAAGAATTTTAGGTTTTAAATACCTCCCTCTCAACTATCAAATTACTAAAAGAGTATAAAAGTGGATTATAAATAGCAACAAAGTTAATCTCAATTGGATAATATTCAAATTAGTTTTTAATTATAATATAATTTGGCACCAAGTGTTCATTTTAATTTTTATAATTTTGGTACTAACTGGGCTGGTTTTTAATATATATAGCATGAAAGCCAAGAAGACCACCTCACACATATAGGTAGAACCATCTCATTATCACTATTGTTAAATGTTTCAATGCTGAAAAAGGTGTTACAACCTAGTTTTGTTTATATTCTAGTAAGTGTCATTATAGAAAATGAGGTTATCTAAAACGCGTCTTTAAATTGAGCTTACCTTCTCCCCATCTTTTCTACTCTCTGGTCCCCATATTTCGTTTTTTCCTTCTTTTCATAATTTAAAATATTCCGGTTCAAGTGGGGAACTCAAAATTGAATTGTCCATTAAAAAGGCTCATCTCTCATGTAGAAGAGAAGACTGAGGAGATGTATAGAGCCAGAAAAGAATGGTAAGACAACCAACATGTGGGTCGACCCAAAAAAAGAAAACCAGAAGAACTTGCCTCCTGTCAAATTCTAGACGGTGGGTGAGACTTCCATGTTCATTTCGAAAGTGCTTTTTCACCAGAAGGCCAATAAAAAAAAATAAAAAGGCATAGGGGGATTGTGCATTTGTACTTTTAAAAAGCATGTGTGTTAATAATATGTGATCAGCAATAGTCGGTAATACTTTTTGAACAAATATTAAGTTAATTTCTTTTATTAGCAAGAAAAGGTTAACTTGGGTTGGTGCTTGTCAATTTTTCAGGACAAACTCGAGCAAGTTTCTAGAATACTTATTTTTAAAAATAAAAAGGTTTCTAGAATATTTGCTGGTATTTGAGATGAGGTAGGCAGTGATTTTTTTCTACTTTACCAAAAATAAGAGTTCAAACTAAAAAAAGGAAAAAGCACCCAAAACATCAGGTGGTTTTCCTTAAAAACATGAAATTCTTTGGAAATTTTGAAGAATAATGCTACAGATATAAAATATTTTAAAAACTACTGATGTGATGAGTGATTATTGATAAATGAAAATGCAATATTAATGGTGGGTCTAAATGAAAACCAATAAGAGATTAGTTACATCAATATTTTGTAAAAATGTTGTAAAATAGTTTATAATTGTAGTATTACTCAATTTTGAATATAACACAACTTTCAAGCAATTTCATAAATAAATAAAACACAACTTTTGTGTGCATTTGTCATTGTTTGAAAAGTTAACTTTTTTTTTTATTCGGCTTATTTTTATTACTATTCATGGATTTTATTGAACTTTTTGTTACTATTCATAGATCCTATTGTACTATTTCAGTTACCTTTTAATTTTATCTATAGTACTTTCAACAAAAAAAATTTAGTTTCAGCTAAATAAATTACTCCCAAACAGACACTTAACATTGTTTATGTATAAACTTTTGTTTATATCCCTCTATGTGGTTTTGGGTGAATACAAAATACTCTATAATATTGTGTTATACAAAAAATGCGGCTTTAAATTAGAACTGTGTTATTATATGAGCACCATATTGTTAATTTTAACGAATGTTTAATGGTTTATACATAAAACAATACTAGTAACTACAAGACAAATTGTTGCTTAAAAAATTGATGCAATTCTATATTTTATGGATATATTACATTGAGGGTTTGTAATTTCATCTAAAAAGGAAGAGAAAGTAAAAGAAAGAGAGAGTTTAATTATGAGATTAGAGTATAATTATTTGTGTTAAGTTATGTATTGTGGAATTGGGTGATGATATTGAGGATAAGTTGGGTCTTTTGAAGAAGATGACTATTGGTAAAAATATAACTACATAAAGAATAATAATAATAAAATGAACATTTAAATAGAATGTGGGGGGGGGGGGGGGGAATGTTTAGTTTATTGTTGGAGAGAGTGTATCTAAAAAAATAGATAGGTAAAAAAAAAGACTTTATAGCAAAAACTTGATTAGAAGTTTAGAACTCTGTTGAGTTCATTGTGAATGCTCGTGTTTGAGGAATCATTGAAATTATTTTTTGGTTGACTGCTTTTAACTATTTACATGAACTTACGTTTTTTTTTTTTTTTTCAACCGAGTAGACATGACTTATTTGATATTTCGCTACTTGACAAATTTATTGCACCAAACACAGAATTTTACATTGCCATGACTAGCGGAGTTGTTCCAACTTCTAGGACAATATAACAATAGTGCTAATTTGGTTCTTCATTAATTAATCAATTTCATAATCTCATATTCAAATTTGGAAAGATATGCTCCCTTTGAAAGTTTGACCTAATTTTCTTTTAAAATTCAGCATAATGTTAACGTGCCTCTTTTCTTTTTTCTGTACACAACTCAAAGTCAACATAGTTTGATTTGTAGCCAAATAAAGTAATCAATTTTCAACTACTCGTGCTGATTAAAGTGCCAAAAGTTTGTAGCAACTTGCAACTTCAATGTTTTATTATAGTGCTTTCTTTTTGTCGGTGACTATAGTGCTTGAACAGTGAACACTGAGATTTCATTTGCTAATAAAATTAGCCGTTTATCATATATATTATTTAATATAATGTATCTAATTATTGTTATTTTTTATATACATCCATACATATGCATAGTTACAAACTAGTTTAAGTACTTCCTCAAAAAAAAACTAGCTTAAGTATTAAAGAAGGCTCTAAATATTATTATATATAAGCCTTAATAAGTCTTAATTGTTTTAAAATAAGTACAGCAAAGGTTTTTTTCTTCAAAAGCTCTAGGAATACTATAATCAATTTTACACTTATTTTAACAACTATTTTATGTGACTATAATATGAGTGATAGAAAAAAAAAAAATTTGTGAGTCTATATGAAAATAACAAGTGGCCAATTACAATCTGTTACATAAGATAATTATGAAAATTGGTGTGAAATTGGTTGTGGTTCTTCTTAATGTAATGATGCTCTCATCATAGTTTTGAACTTGATTTCAATGAAGAGGACCCCTAAAGTGTAACACTTTGAAAAACTAATAGAAGTTCATAATGAAAATCATGACTGTGGACTTTATTCGTTTCACACAACATTCTCTCAAAGTATAAAACTATTTCCATACCAACAAGATATCAATTTGTCTCTCAACCAAAATATCCATCCTTTTTCTTTCTCAAAATAAAATATTCCTTATAATACGGGTCAAAAACTTTATAGTGAAGGTGGAAAAAGCAGAATTGGTCGCAAAGAAAATAATTAGGCCACTTCTCAATTAATCATAACTGCTCCCACAATAGCGTAGCAAATCAAACACGAAATTCATAAAATAAATGAAGACGTTCTAACTTAGAACTGCTCCCTCAACATAAATTCTGTGCTTTCCTCCCTCCCAACTGACTGGTCGACTTAGTATTCATGCTAATCGAAAAGGCTTAAGTTATTATACGCAAAACTTTTTTTTTCAAAGTTAAAAGATATTATATTTTTTTAACACACAAAAAATTTAACAATAATTAAGTTGGCAAGTTATTACTGATTCTTATTTGGACTCACCATTAACATCAATTTTTTACCTACCACTAATAATATGCTACATCAACTAGATGTGATATTTTTTTATGTCTAGACTTTCTCTAAAGTTTGAGATCAAATTGGTCCATCGAGTATGAAAACTTAATTATATTATAAAGCCTCTTTAAGTATCACAACTTCACAACCCAACTTGCTCATTGCATCAAAGTCCTACAGCTCTAAAAATAGAATTTTATATATTCCCCCCCTCCCCCACCATTTTAGAAAAATGACATCAAAACTAATCAGGTAGGTGCAGTGGTGGAGCCAGAATTTCAATGAGGCAAGATAAAAAGATAATAATTAAAAAAAAAACTTAAAAATATTAATTGATATTAATAATAAAATTATAAACAATAGTAATTGTCATAAAAAAATATATTAAAATTTAAACAACTGTAAAATAATTAAACAATTGTAAAACAACCAATTCATAGTTACTTACGATTAAAGTAAGAGATTATAATCTATATACACAAATTTTAGACATCTAATTTGATTCCTTATAATAATTTGAAAAAAATAAATTTTCAACTTTCTTTCTTTGCACTTCTACTTATTTAAAATTTAGATTTATGGTAAAAACTCAAATTTTGAAACTATGAAAAAAATAAGAGATGAAGGTGAAAAAGATAATAGATGCTTTACTGCTTTAGTATCATACAAGAGATTATTATTATTATTATTATTATTATTATGTGTAAAATTTGAGTTCCACGGGTGGTACCTGAAATGAAAGGAAGGAATTTGGATAAGTGAATAAAAAAAATAAAAAAAACCCTTGAATGTTGGTCAAAGTGTACACAGGCTTTAACTAAAAATAAAAGGTGATAGTCGGTGGCCATTTATTTTGGTGTAGGCTAATTGATAAAAGTGGTGGTGGTTCTTTTTAGTAACATTACAAAATTTCATAATATTTTTACAATAAATTGATATGTTAATATATTATATGTCAAAATAAAATAAAATAAAATATTCTAAAATTCATCCCAACTAAAAGTGTGAATGTTGTAAAAATATTGTGAAGTTTTGTTGTGTTTCTAGACTTATTTAAGTGGGAGACGTGTTTTTTTATTTATTTTTTCATATCATGATATAGTTGTATATAGTAGAAATAGGAAAATATTTATTCGTTTTACTATTCTAATGTCAGGAGGGGCAAAAAACTACACAAGTAGAAAGTATATAAATGGTTTGTTAGGTGGAGTCTCCGCTCATGGGTAGGTGAAGCTCTATTAAGAAAGCCTCTCTCTAAAGTCTAAACCTCCACCTAGGAAGTAATGAATATAGTCCTCGAATTGCTCTCGTTTTTCTTACCATAGTGATGCTACTGGATACACTCTTCTAAATTGCTTCAAGCTTAAATCGCTAAGCCAACGTCTCACTCCACCTACCCAGGAGCAAATAGGAAGGGTCATAGAAATCATGTTTGTCCAACACCAAGACAAGACTCTTTGGAAAATTATTGAAAAGTTTTGAGTTTTCTTTTTTTGACCGATTGGAATTCAAATTTGGAGCTCACCTCATTATCAAAGGAATGAGAATTCCTCATCATAAACACTCCATTTCCAAAGAATGGGTACGGGTGAAGAGAGATTCTCAAAACTTCATATCTATTGAAGGACAAAATTTCATTGACTACGTACGTAAGCTGTTTCACAGTTCACTGTCCCATCATTCACCTTAGGAATTTGAGTGCTTTTGTGTTTTCAGTCGTGCATTATTGTTCATGTTTTATTAGCATTGCATTTAGTTTTCTTTGTCAAAAAAAAAAATGAAGAAATAAAATAAAAAAGTGAGGAGAAATGAATGGAGAAAAAAGCATAAAAGACCTTGTATGCACGAATCAAGAATGAGAAAATATACTATGATTCAAGACTAAATTAGTAAATTAAAAATAAAATTAGTATCTATTAATTGTTTCTAAAATATAAAGAAAAAACAAGATAGTTTTTTTTTAAATAAATAATATATATATATATCAACTCAATCATCCATCAAAATGGAACTCAATCTTTTGAAAATTTCTAATATTATAGTTGGCTTTCTTGTAATCCGTAGATCAAATAAAACATATTTATTATTATGTTATATGTCTATTATTCTTCTAACTCATTAAGAAATGAATGATTTTAAGATCACAAAATATTTCACAATTTTTTACTACAATTCTAGTGTGATAGATTGTTAGTAGTTATCTATCATTTACATATAGATTTTTCATTTTTTTTTTCAACTGCTCACACTTTGTCACATCACAATTATAACAAAGAAGTTGTAAAATAAGTTGCGATACTATATTTTTTAATAAGAAAATCACAAAGCATTATTTTTCATTGACAATAAATTAGAATCATATATAATATATTCTTCTTTTTTTTCTTTTTCTTTTTTGATAGAATATACAATATATTCATAACTAGAAAAAATCACATCAAAATATTTCACATCCATAAATCAAACTCATTACTCATAAGTTAAAAGAGCAGATTTTACCATATATATATATATATATAAAGAAATCTAGGAAAAGATAGTACATCGTAAAT
The DNA here is from genome assembly GCF_001633185.2 of Quercus lobata. Taxonomy (NCBI): domain Eukaryota; kingdom Viridiplantae; phylum Streptophyta; class Magnoliopsida; order Fagales; family Fagaceae; genus Quercus; species Quercus lobata. The sequence continues at coordinate 12,570,046 of NC_044910.1, forward strand.
TGATATTAGCCCAGCTTCTTTTCTATAAGTAGGATGGATAACTTTTATTTGCATTGAATTCAATAAAAGTTTGCTAAAAAGTAGATAAGAAAATGAAGTTGAGTAGATAACAGAAAAAGTTGTGCTTTAATTGAACTCTTTCTTGGAGAACAGCGGTCAACTAGGTACACCCTCTTTCTCTCTGAGTCTTAATTAGTCACAACTCACAAACCACAAGTGATCTTTTGTCTTTTCCCTTTGTCTCGATCTCTAGCACAACCTATTCTTAAGGATCGATACAGCTGAAAACTAAAAATTGAAACTAAAAACTAAAAAAAACTGTAGTAAAATAATTTTTAAATGTGTGAATAATACCGTGAGACCCATTTTTAATAAAAAAAATTACTAAAAAGTAAAATTTGTGGGTTCGTTAATAGTAAAATTTGTGCTGAAAAGGTAAAAAAAGTCAAACTTTACGGCTACTGTTCATGAACAGTAGCCGTGTTGGTCTCTCAAACGCATGCAAAAAAAAAAAAAAAGAACAGAAAAAGCAAAACGTGCATTTGGGAAACGCAAACGCGCTTCCCAAACGCACACTAAGGGCTTGTTTGGTTTAAAAAAATGGTCACTCATCACTTAATTTTCGTCACTCTTCACTCATCACCCATCACCCATTACTCATCATTTAAAATACCCCAATTTCTTACACCCACTTGTTTGGCACATATTTTCAATTTCCCTACACTCAATTTTTTTTACTTTTTGGGACCTATGCCTGAGCACCTATCATAAATTCGGTTAACCTACCCGCCTCACCCTCACTCTCTTCATTTCATTTTCTTCCTCTTCAATACCAACAGATGTTCATTTCAAAACCCACAAATACCCAAACCTCCAAACCGGCTAGGACTCAGCCCAGCCGTCGGAGATGCCGCCCAAAACCTCTAGAGATACCACCAAAATCCAACACAGAATCCGCTCATCCTCCTTCCTGAAGATCTCGCCGACCGTCGTGCTCGTCATGAGCCTCTGCTTCATCGGCTTCGTCATTGCGCTCCACGTATTCAACAAGCTCTACGGCCGATCCGTCGCCACCGCCGCTTAATTTTCTGCTCTCAATTTCGGATTCGGATCTCTTTGATCGATGTTCTAGATTCACACTGATCTTCGGTTCTTTGACTCGGTAACTGAACGCTTCATTTTCCTTTTCGCTTTTTTTTTTGGCTCTGTAAATTTTTGTCGGTGCTATACTTTCTTCGTTTTTGTTAATTTCGGATTCTTCGAGTTTTATTTTTTTCTTTTTCCCGAACCCACTGACCTCTGTAAGTTACTGTTTTAATTTTCATAATTTTGTACATGTGGGTTAGAAAGATATCCAATCTGGGTTGTGTGCATATGGGTTTTTGGAATTTGGGTTCTTGGTCAATTGTGTTTGTGGGGTTGGTTTTTTTGGTTTTTGCTTTTTAAGGTTTTGTAAAATAAAATTTAGGGAGAGGTGGACTAGTGGCGGGTGAAGTCATCGGCGGCTTCTTCAGCTTCAAAAAATTTTGATCTTGCCAAGGAGATACAGAGAACTCTGCAATCCGATGGAGGGTAGTCTTTGGTTGCTGGGTTTCATTCTTCACAATTGCTGGGTTTTTGAAGAAATGTTGGTTTGTTGCTGGGAGAAGGAGAAAGGGGAAAGAGAGAAAGAGAAAGTCGTTGGTGCTGAGGACTTGATGTAGACATATCCCTAACGCGGGTCCCACAAAGGGGCCACAATCTTAGCAATATTACAAACTTGCCACTGAGTAATGGAAAATGAGTTATGAAAATAGGTGAAATGTGTTTTCACTTTCCCTCTTCATCACTCATTTTTTGAGTCACAAAATCACCAAAACTGAGTCATGGATGATGAGTGATATCATCCAAACAACTGCTCTTCTGTGGTCCCATCAGTTTTGGATCATGAGTGATGAAAACAGGATCATATCACTCAAAACTCACTACATCCAAACATGCTCTAAGTCGTTTTCTTGTTTTTTCTCCTTCTTCCTTGGACCTGCATCTCCTGCCAGACCACCACAAAACAAGTGATCTTTCACATTTTTACTCATTTTATATGAATCTCCGACAATTATTTTTAAAGTGGTGTTAATGGGCACCTTACATTGCCTGTTAATAGCAATTTTTAACTTTTTTATGGTACAATTTTTTGTTCTTTTTTTACAGTTTTATATCATATTTTTCAGTGTGAGATTAGCTTTGTAGAGAGAAAAAAAAATTAAAATAACCAAAAAAAAAATTTTATGTCATTTTCATTTATTTATTTAATTTTTTTATTAAATGAGACTTATTTTTGTACAACCTTACCAAGTGTGCCGTGCTTGTTAACATTTGTCATTTTTTAATGCATTTTTTTTTTCACAACATGTACTTTACAGTCCAATTTTCCTTCATTTTAAAACACACATATAAATATATAAATCAGTGTATTGCCAATTGCCTACAAATTTTCAAACATGTTCTGTTTGTTTTTTGCTAAATAAATTTTGTTAACTTGGAACATTATGTTGTTTTATCTGTCCAGGGGAAAAATAAATCCTTTTATTTTAATCAAAATATTTTGGCACTTTTTTTTCTTAATCAAAATTATAATGCTTATTATTATTATTATTTTTTTAGTATCTCTGGAATCGGACATTACAAGGACTTGACTCCTTGATATTAACTTTAAGTCATCCTGAAGAATAGTATAAGGTTTTAAATTATTTCATATATCATATTATTTAATTCTTCAACAGTTAAAATCACATCATCTGGAACTTAAAAAAAAAAAAATCTGGATATTAAAATTATTAATTTTTTATTTGAAAAAACTTTGATATTTACCACGGCTTTTTTCCCCCTTAAGAAGAACAAAGAAATTTTGCATTTTATTTTAATCATAGTTTTGCTTAGGAGAGAACCGTAGAATTGAGTTCATTACACCAATGCCTTTTAAACAAGATGAGGCCTATAAAATGAATAGATCTAACTACTAAGTATATCTAACTAAGTCATGAACTTAATTGGGTTCGATTCGTTAAGATGAGCGTTTCAGCTTAGTTATTAACTAAATGAATCAAAATTAATTAAATTTGAAGCTTTTTTTTTTTTTTTTTTTGAGAAACAAACACACACACACAAGGGAGAGGAAAAGGGGTTCTAATTAAATTTAAAGCTTGATTACTTAATGAATCAATCTTGAACAAATCCAAGCTAATTAATTCAATATGTACGTCCATGGTATTTTCATAATTAGTATAGTATGTGTAATTTTAAAGAAAAGTTTTGCAATAAAATACTTTTAATTCATGTTTTATAAAATATTATCATTGAAGTGTAGATGAATTACTTCTTCTTTTTTTCTTTTTCTTTTTTATATAAATGAAATGAAATGGATGAGTTACTTGGTTAATTTAAGTATATATTTTGGTAGCTAATATGCACTAACAAATATAAACATATGTGTTTCTTAAGCAAAAATTGTATGAAAATAGTTTGTAAATAAACTCTAACTTATTCAAAAAATTAATGAATCAAAATAAAGAATTAAAAATTTAATGCTAGACTCGACTTGCCTGTTTAAGCTTTGTAATATTATTTTTTTGTCACCTTGATAAATGAGATATTTGCTTCTAACCTTTTCAATGATTTTTTTTTCTTAACTCTTAAATGAAAGTTTCATACGGCTAAATATGAGACATGCAATATCTAGATTCTTGACACACTATTGCACCTTTTTTTTTTTTTTTTTTTTGAGAAACAAACACACACACAGGAGAGAGGGAAATGAGTTCTAATACAAAGGCACACTACAACTCCACTCAAAAGCCATGGTAACTTTTAAGGGAAGGTGGGACAATTGTCCCACATTATTTAAGAGAGTGTGTTGTGTGTAGTATAACTTGCCTCACATTGCTTAAGAGAGGACATGCACACTGCCCTTTCCATATTGTAGTAGGTTGAAAATGCATGCATGCATCATGCTTGCGCAATGTTAGACAATGTGAAAATAAATCAATGAAATAAAACCTTTAATTAATATACTTATTTATCATTTCTTTGAAATGACAACAAATAGAGAAAGATGATAGCTAGAGTTATAAGCATAATCTCAAATTAACCTTATCACTTGAGGCTTGAAACAACAATATAAATTTATAAACTCACATTGTGTCATTTATATAATTTATTTTTGTTGATTAATTTTATTTAAAAGGTAAATTCGCTATTTTTTTTTAATAAATAGATATATAGCGAGGAGGAAGAAACAAGGTTAGAATCATAAATATAACACACCACAAAGCATATCCTTACTACTAGATTATCACTTGAATCCCAAAATAGGAATATACTTTACAAATTTAGATTTTATAATGTTGAACATTGGCTAACTTTAAAAAATAAATGGACAAATATGGTTGGAACTAAGTGTACTAGACTAAAAATATATATAATATAAATGAAAGTTTTTGACCTTTTGCTAACTTCCTTTAATGTTGTCACTTAAACTTTTGTTTTGTACTTTTTTTAAATATAGATTCCTATTTTAAAGACCCAACCGATGAAGGAACTGAAAAATAAAGTGAATTTTGGTTTTTAAGTTCAACTGGGAAGTCTGGGATTAGATCGATGGTCGAACCGATAATTTCATAAATAATTGAATTAATAGTTTACAAAATATATTTAAACCAATATAAACAATTTCAAATAAGATTTCATACCTTATATAAAATGAGTATGAAAAAAAAAGTATGAACAATCAATCAAATTAACATTACAAAAAAAAAATTGTTATAATATTATTTATTTATTTATTTACAACATAATTAAGAATAAATAATTTAATTGGACTACCCTCAAATTTTTTTTTTTTTTGGACTACCCTCAACTTAAAAGGATTGAAAGGTTTTTTTTTTCTTTGGGTAGAGATTTATTCCAAAATAAAAAGGTATTAAATTAGATGCTAATCAATATTTCGAACATAAAAACCTAAAACAAATACACCTGGCTGCCATACCGCGTCATGCGTGAAGTGCATCATCCAATGTCCCCAATGTGCCTTTCAAACTATTATAGTATTATTATGTTTTTCTTTATATTTTGGGTAGGTTTTCACGAGTACAGATAAGTAAGTAATAATTTTTAAATCCATATTTTGCCCCAAAAAAAAATATCTTGTTCCTTCGGCCTAAAAACCGCATGATTGCGTCATATCACAACAATATCCTGTGCCCTCTTTCCCCAAAGATTTATTATTACAGTAGTTAGATTTACTCCTCTAGCCGCAGTATGCCTAGGCTTGTGCCTCCATTGAACCCTCTCCTCAGCTACTTCAATTCTAATCTTCTTTCTTTTGTTCTCTTTTTCTACTCTATTCACTATTGTTCACCTCTATTGTTCACACCCTAGCCGGTTGATCTGGTCCAACTGGCTGATTTTTAAAACTATACTCTTCTTCTTCTTATTATTTCAATTAAAAATATAAATAAATAAATAATTTTCTTTATTATTTCAATTAAAAATATAAATAAACAAACACTTTTCCCTGTCTTATTGGACCGAGTCCTTGCTATCATCACACGCTAAGCCTATATAATGTCCAGCAACTTTCATGAAAAAACACAGCCTCTCTGACACTCAAACACGGAAATGGAAGCAATACACATCTTCCTATTCTGCATTACTCTCGTCTTGTTCTTCATCCGACCCAAATTTCTTCGCAAATCCAACACCAAAAACCTCCCACCAGGCCCAAATGGCCTCCCTATCATTGGTAACCTTCACCAACTTGGTCCTAGACCCCATGAAACTCTCTCCGCAATGGCTAAAGAGTTTGGTCCCTTGATGACTCTCAAATTTGGCTCTGTCACCACCATAGTTGCTTCCTCTGCTGAAACCACCAAAGAAATCCTTCACACCCATGACCAAAACTTTTCTAACCGACCTGTCCCTGACTCAGTAGCCACTCAACCACACCCAGAAGGCACTCTTGCTTGGGTCCCCGGTGACCACAGGTGGCGCAACCGTAGACGCATATGTAGCACCCAAATGTTCACTTCTCAACGCCTTGACTTGTTACAACACTTTCGTCACAAGAAAGTGCACCAACTCATAGCTCACATAAACAAATATAAGGGTACCCCAGTTGATATTGGGTCCTTAGCGTTTGCTACCACGTTGAATCTTATATCAAACACTATTTTCTCGGTGGATATAGTGGACCCGGATTTTGAATCAGCTCAGGAATTCAAGGAACTTGTTTGGAGGATTATGATGGATGCTGGGAAGCCTAATGTTTCGGATTACTTTCCGATGTTGAAGAGGTTTGATTTACAAGGAGTGAGACGCCATGTTCAGGTTTCCTATAAGAGGATGCATGAGATATTTGATGACATCATTGCTACGCGTTTGAAACACAGAGAGACTGATAAGACAACCAGACATGGTGATTTCTTGGATGTGCTTCTTGATCAGATGCAAGAAGATGGGTCCGACTTTAGTATTGACACCATCAAGCCCCTGATTCTGGTAAGAATTTAATTCTAGTTTCTTGGATTTATCATAATATATATATATATATATTTATATATATATATATTTATATAATTATCAGTTGCTATTTTTACCCTTTTTTTTTTCTTTTCTTTTTTTTTATAAATTATGACTCTATAACTTTCTTATGGTAATTACTAATTACTGGGAATCTGTCACATGCACAAAAATGATTGTGTCACAAAATTTTTAATTTAAGGTATATATAGATCCGTATATTTTGTTGAAACTAAAAATTTTTATTGAAAGTACTATAGATAAATGTAAAAAATAACTAAAATAGTACGGTGAGACTTATAAATAGTAGTACTAAAAAGTACATTAAAATTTATAGTAGTAAAAATAAATTAAATAGTAAAATAAGTTGGATTTTTAAGTGTTGCCAAACACTCCCTTAATTAAAGATTTGGTTTGTAAATGGGACTGGATACGTGTTTAAAAATGATTCAACTCAAGATAGTGTTTTGGGTCCTTGTATGGTGTTTGAGTACAGTGAATAGAAACCTTACCTTTTTCTGACTGAAAAGTCCCTATTGATTCAATCCCCATCTTGCAAATTGCATAGGGGTGCGTATATAACTATATATTAATGCCTTTTGAGGCATTTAGAGGTACATAACCCTCGATGTCATGAGCTCGAGAGCTGGCCCAGCTGGTTTGACAGATCAATATGTAAATTATACAAATCTACCAAACATATTATAGTTCTATGTTTTTCATGAAGTAGGTCGATACTCAATATTATAATTTGCTTTTATATCATAAAGTGTAAGTTGTACTTAGCATGAAAATCATCATAAAAGCTATTAAAAAAATAAATAAAATAAATCATCACGAAATGTAAAAGGTTTTTTTTTACAAGATAAAAATTTTACTCTAGCGTAATCTAAATGTATATGTGTAATCTAAATGTATATGTGTGAAGTTTCAATTTAGAAACTTAAACTCCGACCTTTACTTCACACATCCTACAAACACGAATAAGTCTAGTGCCACATATTTTGGCACAACAAATGCCACAGCTCACTCATGTGATAAGTTGTGGTTGATGGAAGGGTGATGGTGAGTTTATGTAATGTGAGGATATTTCTCTACCAACCACAACTCATCATATAAGTGAGTTGTGACATTTATTGTGTCAAAATGTGTTACACTAAATTTATTCTACAAACACTTATAGTTATCCTTATGAAGTGCTTATTGCACTAAAGTGTGTGGTGTTTATAAAATTTATTGACGTGTTTGATTTGACTCTCTTTCCAAAAAAATCTAATGAGCACCAATACCCTACACCATCATTATTGAGACAATAAAGCCACGTAACTGCACCCAAGACTTCCTCTTTTGAAATCCTTTTTTGTTCATTGAATGGCCAAGAAAAAGATATAAGAGTTTGAGGGCTACAAGTATGTCATCATGTCCGTAAGGAAGTCGTTGTCTGAACTGTAATTGACGTTAAGAATTACTAATTACAATATCTAATTTTGTAAAGGTTTACACGTGATAACATCTTCAAAAATTAGACTGAAGATTAGTCATTTTAGACATGAGATTAAAAACTTTTCTATATATTATTAAAAAAGCTAAAACTTAATTGTCAAATTATAACTTTAATTAATAGAAGAATTATTTTAGAATCACACATTTAGACATACATGGCTTATATATGTTTCAATTCATAATTGAATTACTTCATTTACATATTAGTTTTTCACTTAAAATATATTTAATCTAAGATCACATCATTTCCTTCAATTCTCATATTTGGCTGACTATGAATTGCAAAAAAAAAAAAAAAAAATTATATAAAAGTAATAATTAAACAATTATAAGCTACCACCATGAAAAATGACATAATCTTATTAGAATAACTCCTTAAAACACTCTTATGACTAGTAACACCCACCAAACAAGTTGTGAAAAGAAGTGTTTAGCCACACGGTGTTTTCCAAGACTTTTGGTATTGGAACGTGACCCAAATCAAAAGTCATGGGGAAATTTTAACATCTGTATTCTGTAGTCTGCATAGTTTGACTTGGGACTTAAATGACAGTGATTGCGACATAATGCTATTGTTTACGGGGATTTGGATTCGGTGCAATGCTTAGAGTATGACACCGGATGCAATTAATGTTCAATCTCAACCGTATCAGGCGCAATACCAACTTTATCTTAATTACAGTACAGACACGTTGTTGGTGTCGTGCCGGTCCGTCAGTTGGACCCTTTGAAAACCCTAGGGCCCGCTTCTAGAAGTGAATTATTGGCTTTTTAGCCAGCTGTACCTGTTTCCCCTTTCCACAGGCCATAGGAGTTAATTGGCCTTTTGTAACCATGGTGGAGATGATATCAAAAAAAAAAAAAAAAAAAACCATGGGAGATGGGACACAAAGTTAGATTCATTTTTTTTTTTTTTTTTGCTGAATAGGAACAAAGTTTTGATATTTTAGAGAGGACAAATTTATTAAACCTTTTCAAGATATTTTGATTCAAAATAAAAAATATCATCCCTGTCATCTCACCTACATATTTTCATGCCTTTTGATGGGTTGTGGTTAAAGCCAACAACCTGCATATAAATAATAATAATAATATACACAACTTGTTTGTATTAGTTAGTATATTATTAATTATTTTTTATTTTTAAAAATATATTAAAGTTCTTAATTGAGGATTTATTAATTCTTAATATGTTTACATTATATATATATATATATATTTATGGGCTTTGGTGACCATTAGCCAACAAATAGGTATTATTAAGACATTCAAGATACCAATTCTTGAATGAAAAAAGGGGTGGTAACTTACATGATGGAATGGCTAAGATCATTTTTTTTTTTTTTTTTTTGCTGGGTAAATGTGGGGAATTGAACCCCTCGTTAAAAGTTACCATCGAAATCGGGTACTACTAGGCTACAAGACCCAGTGACAATGAAATGACTAAGATTGATGCTGAATGACGAATTCAACTATATACCTTAATTATATCCTTATCTTCTTTAAAAAAAAACAAAAAACAAAAAAAACTATAGACCTTATCTTAAAAACTTGAAACAGATCTTGTCTCGTGTTCTCTTCTTTAAATGCCCTTTGTTTTATTCGTGATTATTATGTCTGACATTTATGTATGAATATTATATATAATATAGTACAACAACAAGACTGATCAACCACTTCAACTATTAAACCAATGTATCCATTGGTCATAAATAGGACAAACTTTTACTTAAATTGGTTTAAAAGAAAGTTTCATTACATGAAAATTTTAAAATTTTCATAATATAATTGTAGTCACAATACCTATTTAAAAATTATTTGATTTTTTAAGATGATTTAATTAATCATGACTAAATTTAAACAATCTTATAAACGGTTACGTAGAGTAAAACTTTGTCCATATTATTTAATCTTAATGCATGTTGTAGTGCTCAATTTTCAAGTCTACTTCTCACACATGAAAACGTTTGCAGGATTTGTTTATTGCTGGTAGTGATACATCTGGATTGACTACAGAATGGGCAATGGCAGAGCTTCTACGTAAGCCTAAAACATTGCAGAAGGCAAGAGATGAAGTTCTGCAAGTGATTGGTACTCACGGTGAAATTAAAGAATCAGACATTGATAGATTTCCATATATCCAAGCAGTTGTGAAAGAGACATTGCGGCTTCACCCACCTGCACCACTTCTCTTGCCTTACATAGCTGGAAACGATGTTGAAGTATCTGGTTACACCATATACAAAGGAAACCAAGTTCTAGTAAATGCATGGTCTATTGGTAGAAATCCCAAATATTGGATTGACCCTTTGTCATTTGAGCCTGAAAGGTTTGTAGGATCCAACTTAGATTTCAAAGGAAGGGATTTTGAGTACATTCCATTTGGTGCTGGTAGAAGAATTTGCCCTGGCTTACCACTTGCTCAAAGAATGGTTATACTAATGCTGGGTTCAATTTTACATTCATTCAATTGGAAACTTCCCGAGGGAATCACCGCAGAGAACCTTGACATGTCTGAGCAATTTGGAATCACTTTGAAGAAGGCTAATTCTCTTTGTGCCGTTCCTTTTGTTGAGTAAAGGAATGGATTTTAATTATTGGAGTTTGCATATTACCATGTACTTTATGGCCCTTTTTCTTTTGCTTCCACGTTGTTGGTTTTTTTTTTTTCAGTGTTGTGTGCCCAAAGGTTTGATTCCTTTGTGCAACGTTCTGACTAGGATACAAAAATTTGATCACCTTATAAGCTTTGTACTAATATCTTGATCAGTATATGAAAGCCTATGTGCTCAATAATGTATATTTTATGTGTCCAGCATCTTGTTAATGCTCAATGAATGTGGTAGGTTTTTGATACCTTTATACTTGGTTAAATTCAAAGATGGAAACCATAATCTCCCCGTGGAGAAATTATTTACTATTAGGACCCATACCTCATATTAGGGGAAAGAGGATTTTTCCTGTAAAAGTGAATAATTTCTCATTTCTCAATCGCTTTATGTCAAGGACTTTGTCAAACCATATATGCTTCCACAGGGGCGGCTCCAAGACCAACCCAGGAGGTTCAAATGAACCCCCGACTTGTTCCTAAAAAAAAAAAGTTATATAATATATATATATATATATATTTTTTTTACTCCAACAATAAAAATTTGAACACTCTAACTTTAAATTTTTTGTTAAACTTATTTGAAATAAGTTTGAACATGATCCTTAGTTTTTCTCTATGTTTGATTTGTATTTATGTCTTCTTAGTTTTTCTCTGATCAAATATTTTGATGAGTGCTCTACACATTTGCAAGCCCAAGAAATCTTTTACTATTTATACTAATTCCAAGAGAATGACAGTGTGCATATTTAAAAAACCATTCACTTCAAAAGTAAAATTTTATTACTGGAGTATTATTTTTCTTAGTTTCATCCTTACTCCTAGGCCCAGCCCTACTCCTAAATGTGTTACTATTCTTATTTATTTAATATTTTTTTATTCAATTGATATAACTTATAAATATAAATTATATAATAAGTTATTATTAATTTGATAAAAATGTATAATTAGTTATTTAAATCTATTTGTTTACACATCCAATGATTGTTATCTTAACAATCTTTTGAATGTTAATATTTTTAAAGATTATTGTACAATATAGTTGTGTTATATATAACATAAAAGTTATATATATATATATATAGAAAAAAAAAAACAAAAAAAAATCATTTTATTTTTTACTCACACTTCTCCCGCCAATAAATTCATGGCTCCGTTATTATTGACTCCCCTAAATAAAAATCCCGGAGCTGCTACTGTGCCTCCAGAGATAAAAAAAACAATGTAATCTCGCTTGGGAAGACAGGAAAGCTTTCAATTGCAGTAACGTCAAGGTACTGTCAAACCATGCCCCAAAAGAAGACTAAAGATATGTGGACTAAACAGCTCAAACCACAACAGTAAATAGGTTCAGCCATGTGATGATATCTACTAAGAACAACAATATACATCATTTTCCACAGCAGGCTCTTACCCCTAGTGGGACTGTGAGAGGCTGTCTTCCAAAAGCCACCATCAAAATTCAACGCAAGGACGCATTTTTCCATTTCATGAGATGTTGTATTTAATTCTCTAGAACACCAGACAACATAAATATCACAGAGGTTATTTGCCATTGACATAATATCTTCCATAATATTTTAAATTTCCCAATTAAATTAAATCAGATAACTGTCCTGACTAATGCAATGTTACCTTTCAAGATAATTAAATTCAATCAAAATGATATAAACACATGGTTGAATTTAAAGAAGAACTTTAAAGTTTAAAGAACATCACATGGAAATTTTATGCATTCAATGATGAGAGAATCTGAACAGAGAGGGATATATAGAGGCAGTTTGTATAGAGAAAAAGGGAAATCTCAACCTCAGTCGACAATCATAAGTGATTATTTAGTACTTTTTAGGAGTACAATCCACTTGAATTTCAACTCGCCACCTCAGTCCCCACATGGTGTTGTACTCTTTCCAGTTTTATAGAGAGCTAGTATATGCTTAATTCCCTACATCTAAAGTATTTTGAATTTTAGTGCTTCTTTATTTGTTGAAGTGTTCTCCCTTTCCAGATGTATAAGAGACATTTGTTGGACAAATCTTATATGGTCGGTTTTCACTTCAGCCTAACCACTACGCAGTAACGCACTAGACACGCGATCTCTACTCGGTGCGGTAGACAACACCAGTTCAATGCAACTAATCAATTACAAAATTGAAAAAAAAAAAAAAATGTAGACGAAAATCAATGGTCCAATACACTCATTACTTCTAGATATTACTTTAGTTTCCCTCATTTTCTCAAGAACCAAATACTGTGCATTCATCACACCCAAATTGCATCAGAATTAAATTCATCAAATACTAGAAGCAGTCAAAATTGGAACTCGCCTCATTATCAAAGGAATGAGAATTCCTCATCATAAACACTCCATTTCCAAAGAATGGGTACGGGTGAAGAGAGATTCTCAAAAATGAGTGTTCACTCCTTCGTTTCCTTTTTTTCAATACTTCATATCTATTGAAGGATAAAGTTTCATTGACTACGTAGGCTATTTCACAACTCACTATACCATCATTCACCTTAGGAATTTGAGTGCTTTTGTGTTTTCAGTCGTGCATTATTGTTCATGTTCAGTTAGCATTGCATTTAGTTTCCTTTGAAAAATAAACTAAAAAATGAAGAAATAAAATAAAAAAAGTGAGGAGAAAAGAATGGAGAAAAAAGTGTAAAAGACCTTGTTTAACCTTTTTACGTAATAACATCATTGCATCAATACGCAGATGTTGTAATATAGACTTGCAATTTTAACTATATATGCACGAATTAAGAATGAGAAAATATACTATGATTCAAGACTAAATTAGTAAATTAAAAATAAAATTAGTATTTGTTAATTGTTTCTAAAATATAAAGAAAAAACAAGATAGTTTTTTTTTTAATATATATATATCAACTCAATCATCCATCAAAATGGAACTCAATCTTTTGAAAATTTCAAATATTATAGTTGGCTTTGTCGTAATGTAAATCAAATAAAACATATTTATTATTATGTTATATATCTATTATTCTTCTAACTCAATAAGCAAATAGTGATTTTAGAATCACAAATTATTTCACAATTTTTTGCTACAATTTTGGCGTGATAGATTGTGAATAGTTATTTATCACTTCCATATAGACTTACCTTTTTTTCTCAACTACTCACATTCTGCCACATCACAATAGTAACAAAGAAGTTGTAAAATAAGGGCAAAATTTGCCGAATAGTATATTTTTAGAAAAAAATTTGCTACATAGCATGCGGATGAAACATTTTAGTTAGTTGGATTGTTTTTGAAAATTGAGTTTAACAAACTCGAGTTCCAACCTATTCCCTCTCAGATAAAGTCTGACATGGACAAAAAAAAAAGGTGGAACTCGAGTCTAAGAAACTCGAGTTCCATTTGTACAGAACTCGAGTTTCCCAAACTCAAGTTCCATGTGAAAAAACTTGGAACTCGAGTTCCATTTTTTTTTAAAAAAAAACAGTCTAACTAACTAAAATGTTTCCTCCACATGCTTTTTTGCTAATATTTTTCCAAAAAGATGCTTTTCTACAAATTTTTCCTAAAATAAGTTGTAGTACTAATTTTTTTACGAAGAAAATCACAAAGCATCATTTTTCATTGACAATAAATTAGAATCATATATAATATATTCATAACTAGAAAAAATCACATCAAAATATTTCACATCTATAAATCAAACTCATTACTCATAAGTTAAAAGAGCAAATTTTACCATATATATAAAGAAATGTTGGAAAAGATAGTACATCGTAAATTGATATTACCCCAGCTTCTTTTCTCTCTAGGTTTCTTCGAAACTTTAGAGGTGAAACAAGAGGCTTGTTGGTGGACAAGAAGTGTTTCTCCAATCTGGTAGAAATCTAGCTTAACACTCTCTATCTACCTTGTTTCTTCCCTGTTCCATCCCAACCTTGGCAGGTACCCTTTCCCTATGGAAGAACTATTGAAGCATTGTGAGAAGTTGCAACTAACAGAGCATGAAACTGAAAGGTGGACTTAGACGTTGTGGAGGTGACTAAGGGATGGGTATTAGCTGGTAACTTCCTATCCAAAAGACGTATTAATTTAGAGGCAATAGTAAAGGCGCTGAAGCCAATATGGAAAACAACGGTGAATTTCGAGATTCAGGACGTTGGAGACAACACAACTCTCTTCCTATTCCAAAACGAAGAGGATATGAACTGGGTGCTATGGGCAAGTCCGTGGTCTTTTGATAAATACCTTCTAGTCCTCCAAAAACTGGGAAAAGGGGACTCTGTCTCCTCGTTAAGTTTTGACAAAACCCCTTTCTAGATTCAGATACATGGCTTGCCTTTGCGAATGCAAATAACAGAGGTGGCCAAAAAGATTGCCGGCTCGATGGGGGTAATAAAGAAGGTAGATGTAGGGCCAAGGGGTTTTAGCATGGGAAAGTACTTAAGGTTACACTTAACTATCGATATTTCAAAACCACTATGTAGAGGAAGAGTGGTCCACATGGGAGGCAATGAAAAGGGATGGGTGGATTTTCGCTACGAGCGCCTCCCCATTTTTTGCTATTGGTGTGGCAAATTGGACCACAATGACAAAGATTGCCTGCTTTGGATTGATAGCAAAGAATCACTAGCATTTGAAGAAAGGCAGTTTGGACCCTGGCTTTGGGTAGACTCGGGAAGGCTCCAAAAGCCATAGGTGGCGAAAGTTACCAACCGGAAAAACGGAGAGGAAGGAAAAAGCAAGGAAGGGGCATATTAGTTCAACACCCGAGATGCGAAGAACAATCGGTGGTCACCTGGGGTGGTGTGCGACAACAGTGAGATATCCCCTCGGCCAAAAGAGGCAACCAATGTGTCAGACTTGGTAATGGCGGATGTGACACCTCAAGAAAAGAAGCCAGTAAACTTTGAGGAGCAATGGCAGGAGATAGACAGCGCCATAAATGATGATGTTATAGTATAGGAACTAACGAGAATCAATGAGCTAAATAAGTTTAACAAAGGTGGCTCAAGATTTTCGAATATTGAATAACCCGAGGTGTTGGGGATTGGAGTGAAAGAAAAAGTTAACATGACCCAAATACAAAACCCAGATTCAACTGCTGACCCAACTAGTCCATATGGGCTTGCAAAAGAGCTAAACGAGGCCCAAAAAGGCCAAGGCTAGTTTGCTTTGAAAGTAGAAGAAGAGGACCGAGTTTTAAGAAGTAGAGGGTGAAGTACTCCAAAAGGCCCATTCTCAAGCCCCACACTTAAGAAATGACAACACAGGGAAGCGCACGAGTACTCCCCAGAAACTTCCAGAGAAAAAGAATCTCATTGAGAGCAGGGGAAAAGAAAACAAGCCGCCATCTGGGGAGAATGAAACCCAGAATCACAAAGTGGAAAAGGGGGGGCATTCAAGGTACGTGGAAAAGATTCCGGAGAGATGGTGAGACAGCAACAAGCTACAACATTACCGTGCCTTAAACCGGTTTGAAGAGGAAAGGGACGACGCTGACAAAAGAAGTCCAGAAAGAAATGGAAATCGGAAAACGGAGCAATAAGGAGGAAGAAGTGGCTCTAATGGGTCAACTCATGGCAAGACACTTGGGATTGGCGAAGGCTACGGCGCAGCCCCGCTGTCATCAATGAGTACTCTGGCTTGGAACTGTAGGGGGCTTGGGAACTGGCGTACAGTTCGTGCTCTCAAGAAGGTAGTGTCTTCTGAAGATCCCGATTTTATTTTTTTAATGGAAACAAGGCTTGTAGTTTCGAAAATGGTTGGTATTAAGGAAGGTTTGAATCGTACCCAAGGGATGGTAATACCGAGTAAAAGGCGAAGTGGGGGTCTTGCCCTCCTATGGAAAAAAGAGCTAAAGGTGGATGTCCAATCCTATTCGGACAGCCACATTGATGCGATTATTGGTTAAGGGGATGATAGGTTGCAATGACGATTAACGGGCTTCTATGGAAACCCTGAAACAAGCAAACGGGAGGAGTCGTGGCTATTGCTCAAGCAGCTTTCTTCTCTAAACTCTTTACCGTGGGTCTGTCTCGGAGATTTTAATAAGTTGATGAATGGGGGTGAGAAGGAGGGGGGCAAAGCTCGCCCACTAAAGCAAATGGAAAATTTCTGTGAGGTAATCAATGCTTGCAATCTTCGTGATTTGGGTTATACGGGCCAGGATTTTACTTGGTGTAGGTGGTTGGGAAACAGAGGGTGGGTCAGGGAAAGGTTAGATAGAGCGTTAGTCTCAACAAGCTGGCCTGCTAGATTTTCTCAAATGCGGCTGCATCATAAACCCGATTTCTCGTCTGACCATTGTATCCTGGTCCTTAAGGATGTCTGGAAAAACAACAAGAAGCGGCATCAAAAAAAACTCTTCCGTTTTGAAGAAATGTGGCTTAAGGAAGGAACATGTACAGAGGTGGTGAAAGAGGCTTGGGTCAGAGGAGAGAGTAAGGATTTGATTTTCTCGCTTTTCTTTTGTTTGACTGAATGTAGAGCTTCCTTGTCCTCTTGGAATGAGATTTCCTTTGGGCATGTGGGTAAAAAACTTGCGGCTCTACAAGCCAGACTAGAAGTTATAGAATATAACAGGGGGTCCGCAGTCACTATGGAAGAAATTGAATACACAAGAAGGGAAATAAACAAGCTACTAGAAGCGGAAAAGGTCATGTGGTGACAGAGGTCGCAGATCAGCTGGCTGAAGCATGGTGATAAAAACACTTCGTTCTTCCATACAAAAGCCTCAAGCAGGTACCAACGTAACACTATTCAAGGGGTGATGGATGAAGTAGGGTTTTGGAAGAGCGAGGAAGATGGGATTGGCAAAACCTTCGAGGATTACTATGTGAACCTGTTCTCCACTTCCCACCCAGAGATAAATGAAGAACTGATCCACTCTATACATAGGAAAGTGTTGGATCCAATGAACATCCTCCTTTCCCGGGACTTCCGGGCATCTGAAGTGGAATCCGCACTGAAACAGATGTACGCCACCTCTGCCCTAGGGCCAGACGGAATGCCTCCAATTTTCTACCAAAAATTCTGGCCAACGGTAAGCCTCATTGTCACTAAAACTGTCTTAGATTTTATAAATTTAGGCATCACTCCACCGAATTTCAATGAGACTCACATTATTCTAATTCCAAAAGTAAAAGATCCAAAAAGGGTGACGAACTTCCGCTCGATAAGCTTGTGCAACGTTGCTTATAAAATTGCATCCAAGACTATGGCCAATAGGCTAAAGTAGGTCCTACCTCAGCTGGTGTGTAAGAATCAGAGTGCTTTTATGGCTGAAAGGCTCATTACAGACAACGTACTGATGGCTTCGGAGACAATGTATCACATTAGCCAGAAAAGAACAGGAAAGGTGGGAGAAATGGCTTTGAAGTTGGATATGAGTAAGGCATATGATAGAGTGGAATGGGGATGTTTGGAGCAGATTATGCATAAAATGGGGTTCTCAGAGAAATGGGTCGCTCTTGTTATGCAATGCCTCAGCACAGT
The DNA here is from genome assembly GCF_001633185.2 of Quercus lobata. Taxonomy (NCBI): domain Eukaryota; kingdom Viridiplantae; phylum Streptophyta; class Magnoliopsida; order Fagales; family Fagaceae; genus Quercus; species Quercus lobata. Next base: position 12,588,193 of record NC_044910.1, read on the forward strand.
CACTTATGCCATTAGAATTAATGAAGTCCCGAGGGATCACATCATCCCTTCAAGAGGGTTGCACCAAGGGGACCCACTGTCACCCTATTTATTCCTCCTCTGTGCTAAGGGTCTTTCGGTAGTGCTGAGGGTCTTTCGGCAATGCTTCACCAAGCAGTCCATGAGAAGAGACTAAGGGGGGTGTCTATTTGTAGGAAGGGACCAAAAATCTCTCACCTCTTTTTCGCAAACGACAGCATAATCTTTGGGAGGGCTACCGAATCTGAGGGGTTGGAAATGCTGAGAATTCTCAAGGTATATGAGGACTCTTCGGGCCAGTAGCTAAACAAGCAGAAAACTTCTCTATTCTTCAGTAGGAACACAAGGGGGGAAATACAGAACAAGATCAGAATAATGTTTGGTTCCCAGGTGATCAAGCAACACGAAACTTACCTCAATCTTCCCTCCCTTATCGAAAGATCCAAAACGAATTCTTTTGCTCAATTAAAGACCAAGGTGGCTTACAAGTTGTCAGGTTGGAAAGAAAAGCTTCTTTCGGCTACTGGTAAAGAAGTGCCCATCAAGGTCGTGGCCCAAGCCGTTCCAACCTACACAATGAGCTGCTTCAAGCTCCTAAATAACCTTTGTGATGACCTCACTAGCATGGTAAGACAATTTTGGTAGGGGCAAAGAAAAGGCGAAAAGAAAATGGCTTGGGTAAGCTGGGAGAAAATGTGACAACCAAAAGAAAGTAGAGGAATGCGCTTTAGGGACTTGAAAAGTTTTAATAAAGCACTCCTAGCAAAACAAGGGTGGAGGCTCCAGACAAACACTTACTCTCTGTTCTCTAGGGTGTTCAAGCAAAGCACTTCCCGGATTGTGATTTTGTTCAGGCAACCATTGTCAAGCATCCATCGTTTGCCTGGAGAAGCATTATGTCTGCTTAAGCAGTAGTAGAGAAGGGCAGATGTTGGAGAGTGGGTAATGGCAAAAGCATTCAAATAGGGAAAGATAGTTGATTCCCCTCCAAGTCCTACACTCGGATTCTCTCTCCACTAACAGACTCATGGGCAAGTGCAAAGGTCAATGACCTTATTGTTGAAGAATTGGGGGAATGGAACTCTTCTGTAGTCAGACAACTCTTTTGCCCTGAGGAAGCGGATTTAATCCTGAGCATCCCATTAAGCCTAAGACTCCCAGTGGATAGGATTATGTGGAGGGGTACAAAAAATGGGAACTTCTCTTCCAGCAGTGCTTACCATTGTATTAGAGCAATGGGGAACAACAGTGGGGAGAATTGCTCTGAAGGAGCAGGAATGAAACTAGTATGGAAAAGCATCTGGAACTTAAAACTCCCCAATAAGATTCAAAATTTTGCCTGGAGGGCATGCCGCGAAGCTCTAGCAACCAAATCAAACCTGAAGAAAAGGCAAATTACAAAGGATGATATCTGCCCCCAATGTGGGAAAGGGGCAGAAACCAGCCTTCACTTATTCTGGTTTTGCGACCGTGCTAAGGAGGCCTGGTGTAACAGCAAGACTGTGTTTCCTTTCGCTATTGATAATGGTTGGAGTTTTATTGATGTTGTGTGGCAATTGGTGCACCACAGACCAATTTGCTCGAGTTTAATGGAAAAAGTCATCTCCCTGTGTTAGGAAATCTAGAAGGACCGAAACACAGTCCGCAATGGAGGTAAACATCGCACAGGCAAAACCTTGGTCAGAAGTTCCGCATCTTTAGTGGAAGAGTACAGAGAGGCAAATGAGAGGGAGAGCTACTTGAACCCAGCAGTGCCTGTCAGGTAGCTCCCTCCAGACCCTCCTCGGTTCAAAATGAATGTGGATGGGGCGATTTTCAAAGACCAGCGCGCTACTGGGTTTGGGATGGTAATACGGGACCCTCAAGGCTTGGTTTTGGCTGCGATGAGCAAAAGAATCCCAGCCACTCTGGCTGCGTTAGAAGTTGAGGCAAAATCCATGGAAACTACTATCCATTTTGCGTGGGAGATGGGGTTCAGAGAAGTCTTCTTTGAGACGGACTCATGCACCCTCAAAAATATCCTAACAGGCATCTCGGTGGCCCCGGCTTCTATAGAGGCTATCACGGAGAGTATATTGGCCCAAGTGGACAGGTTTCGTTTTGTCTCTTTTACTCATGTCAAAAGGGATGGCAATAGGCTAGCCCACATCTTAGCCCAATTCGCAAAACAAGTGGGTGACTTTGTTGTATGGTTGGAGGAAACTCCCAATCTGATTGAGGATGGATGTTCTCAAGATGTATCTTGCAACTTTTCTGATGATTTATAAAATTTCAGTATTCCAATAAATTAAAAAAAAAAAAAATAGTAGGATGGATAACTTTTATTTGCATTGAATTCAATAAAAGTTCGCCAAAAAAGTAGATAAGAAAATGAAGTTAGTAGATGACAGAACAAGTTGTGCTTCAATTTAACTCTTTCTTGGAGAACAGCGGTCAACTAGGTACGCCTTCTTTCTCTCTCAGACTCTTAAGTGACAACTCACTCACAAGTGGTCTTTTTCCTCCATCTATGCCACAATCTTATTTCTTAAGTCGTTTTCTTGTTTCTTCTCCTTCTTCCTTGTACATTCATATTATTTAAGGTTTTAAATTATTTCATATATCATATTATTTAATTCTTCAACAGTTAAAATCATATCATCTGGAACTTTAAAAAAAAAAAATTCTGGATATTAAAATTATTAATTTTTTTATTTGAAAAAACTTGGATATTTACCACGGCTTTTTTCCCCCTTCAGAAGAACAAAGAAATTTTGCATTTTATTTTATCATAGTTTTGCTTGGGAGAGACCAACCGTAGAATTGAGTTCATTACATGCACCAATGCCTTTTAAACAAGATGAGGCCTATAAAATGAATAGATCTAACCTACTAAGTATCTAACTAGTCATTAACTTGGGTTTGATTCGTTAAGATGAGCGTTTCAGCTTATTTATTAACTAAATGAATCAAAATTAATTAAATTTGAAGCTTGATTACTAGCTTAATGAATCAATCTTGAACAAATCCAGGCTAATACGTCCATGGTATTTTCATAATTAGAATAGTATGTGTAATTTTAAAGAAAAGTTTTGCAATAAAATACTTTTAATTCATGTTTTATAAAATATTATCATTGAAGTGTAGATGAATTACTTCCTTTTTTTATAAATGAAATGAAATGGATGAGTTACTTGGTTAATTTAAGTATATATTTTGGTAGCTAATATGCACTAACAAATATAAAAATATATGTTTCTTAGGCAAAAATTGTATGAAAATAGTTTGTAAATAAACTCTAACTTATTCAAAAAATTAATGAATCAAAATTAAAAAAAAAAAAAAAAAAAACTAAACATTTAATGCCAGACTCCACTTGCCTGTTTAAGCTTTGTAATATTATTTTGTTGTCACCTTGATAAATGAGATATTTGCTTCTAACCTTTTCAATGATTTTTTTTTTTTCTTAACTCTTAAATGGAAGTTTCATACGGATAAATATGAGACATTCAATATCTAGATTCTTGACACAATACTATCTAACCTTAGGTTATTAATGTGTCTGATTTCTCCACCCAAAAAAAAATTAAAAGCCTTAAAGCTCAAGTGACACCTTCAAATATTTTCCACGAAAACATTTATAATTTAAATTCTCCTTATTGTAACTATTAAATTGTATATATAAGAAATTTATTTATTATACTATTAATGTGTCATCAATTACAGTAATTATCACTTGAGTTTGTGAGTTTTTTTAATTAAAACTACCTTTATATTTTCCTAATTTATAATTGAATATGCAATGATATCAAAGTTAGACTCTATATTTGTGGTACCTAAGGTCACACTATTTGTTATAATTTAATAACATGTGTAATTGTGATCGGTGAATATCCACTTTCACAAAATTTTACTACTTTTTCTCTAATACTCATAGTCATATGTCTCAAAATTGTAATATAAAAGTTGTATCCACAAACTTTCTTGTATTAAAAGGGACCAATGGGCCGGTAATTGTTGTAAGTTTGTAACACTCTTAGCAGTGATTGGGTGGAGAGAGAGAGAGAGTCCCGAAGCAATTGACAATTATTCGTTTGAAAAAGTATTAGGGCGGAGCCGTCGGTAGTCGGTACAATTTAGCATTGCATGCACTGCCCTTTCCATATTGTAGTAGGTTGAAAATGCATGCATGCATCATGCTTGCGCAATGTTACACAATGTGAAAATAAATCAATGAAATAAAACCTTTAATTAATATACTTATTTATCATTTCTTTGAAATGACAACAAATAGAGAAAGATGATAGCTAGAGTTATAAGCATAGTCTCAAATTAACCTTATCGCTTGAGGCTTGAAACAACGATATAAATTTATAAACTCACATTGTGTCATTTATATAATTTATTTTTGTTGATTAATTTTATTTAAAAAGTAAATTTGCTATTTTTTTTCATAGATAGATAAATAGCGAAGAGGAAGAAATAAGGTTAGAATCATAAATATAACACACCACAAAGCATATCATTACTACTGAATTATCACTTAAATCCCAAAATATGAATATACTTTAAAAAATTAAATTTTATAATGTTGAACATTGGCAAACTTTAAAAAATAATCGGACAAATATTGTTTTAACTAAGTGTACTAGACTAAAAATGTATAATATAAATGAAAGTTTTTGACCTTTTGCTAACTTCCTTTAATGTTGTCACTTAAACTTTTGTAAAATCATATTTTCTTACATTATTATTCGAACATATATGTTTTAATTTGTTTATAGAATCACAAATAATATTAAACTATTTTAAAATAATTAGTGTTCGTTAGGTATTTCTTAGTTTATGATAGTGTATTTGCTAAATATGAGAAAAAGATATAGTTTGGTTAGTTTTTATGCTAAATGCATTACAAAAAGATAAAAGTTGAAAAGCTTTACTTTCAGCTTTTTGCCAAATGAACATTTAGAATGCTAAATCATGTTACACATTTCTTATTACACACTTCCTGTAAAATAGTGTTTTGAAAATACGGTTAAAATTGTGAAATAGTGACATAATCTTTTACAAGATTTCACAGTTTTAACTGAAAACACAATTTCAACCGATGTAACAGTATGTGCAATAAATGTGTAATAGCTTGTGTGTGATAACCATTACCCCAATTTAGAACTCACCATTTTTTTTTGAATAAAACATCAATAAATTTTGTGGATAGCATCCTCCAAATTCAAGGAACTCCAGAGGCAAACTTCCTTTTCCAAATACAAACTTCCTTTTCTTTTTGGTAATGATATGAAGTGGTTGAACGCTATTAACAGGGGCGGTTCAAGGCCTAGGGTTAAGGCCCCAAATTTTAAAAGATTTCACCATTAAAAAAATAAAAAATAAAAACCTCATTTCATTATAAAAATACCCAAAATTGTAGAATAATGTTAGAGATATTATCGAATATTTTTGACACCAATCACAAAAAATAAAATAAAATAAAATCAAACATTCATTTATTAGATTAGGGGTATCCAACCAGACCCGGAACCCGACCCACCCGCCCAACCCGGCCGATCCGGTCCGAGAACCGGTCGACCCGACGCCGGCAACGGTTGGCGGTGGATCCTCGATCCCAAAATCCGAGACCGACAGGTCGGTTGATGGGTTAGAGCATGGAAAACCGATTTCAACCGACCCGACCGGAAAACACACCGAAAATAGTTTTCTCCGCCGATTGAAATAGTTCGCCGGTATGATCTTGTCCAATCTGTTGACATCTGGTGAGATCTTGTCGTGATCTGCCAAGATCTCTTCAAGTTCGGCCTAATCTCGTTGAGATCAGCTAAGATCTCTTTGAAATCTGGTCAGATCCAGCAAAAATAAGCAGATTTTGGCAAAAATCCGGTGCGATTCGCATAATCCGAGCCCGACCGAAAACCGACCGGAAAACTTTGACGTCTGACTACTCGAACCGTTGCCGTCGGCGGGTCGACGGCGAATCCATTTTTAGGAGACCCAAAGTAATCGGGTCGGTTTCGGGTTGGGCACAAAACCGACCCGAACTGACCCGTGGACAGCCCTATATTATAGTTGAAACCAACCAATTATATCCATTACTACATCAAATCACATTCATTATCACATCAATTTATGTGCTCTATGTAATAAAATTTGTAGTAACTTTTATATTTTGTAAGATTGTATGATAATAAATGGTTTAAAAAAAATGTTGTGTACTATTTTTCTGACCTCCAAATAGGTCTCCAAATATTATAACAACAAAAACTCAACCCAATTGAAAGCCGTATATTATTTGGTGGGAAAAAAATTGTTTTGATACTTTTAATAATTTAATTGGACTACCCTCAACTTAAAAGGGTTGAAAGGTTTTTTTTTTTTTCTTTGGGTAGAGATTTATTTCAAAATAAAAAGGTTTTAAATTAGATGCTAAACAATATTACAAAAATAAAAACCTAAAACAAATACACCTGGCTGCCATAGTGCGTCATGCGTGAGGTGCATCATCCAATGTTATGTCCCCAATGTGCATTTCAAACTATTATTGTATTATTATGTTTTTCTTTATATTTTGGGTAGGTTTTCACGAGTACAGATAAGGAAGTAATAATTTTTAAATCCATATTTTGCCAAAAAAAATCCTGTTCCTTCGGGCTAAAAAACCGCATGATTGCATCATTTCACAACAATATCCTCTCAAAAATCCTGTGCCCTCTCTCCAAAGATTTCTATTACAGCAGTTAGATTTGCTCCTCTTGCCGCCGTATGCCTAGTCTTGTGCCTCCATTGAATCCTCTCCTCAGCTACTTTAATTCTAATCTCTTCTTTCTTTTTTTTCTCAGTGTTTTGGCGATTTAAGCAAATCGCTCTTTATCTGATTAAACTGGTCGAATCGGATCGGTCTGGTATTGTTTTTAAAACTATACTCTTCTTTTTATTATTTCAATTAAAAATATAAATAAATAAACACTTTTCCCTGTCTTATTGGACCAAGTCCTTGCTATCATCACACGCTGCTGTCTATATAATGTCTAGCAACTTTCATGAAAAAACACAGCCACACTGACACACGCACACATAGAAATGGAAGCAATCCACATCTTCCTATTCTGCATTACTTTCCTCTTGTTCTTCATCCGACCCAAATTTCTTCGCAAATCCAACACCAAAAACCTCCCACCAGGCCCAAATGGCCTCCCTATCATTGGTAACCTTCACCAACTTGGTCCTAGACCCCATGAAACTCTCTCCGCAATGGCTAAAGAGTTTGGTCCCTTGATGACTCTCAAATTTGGCTGTGTCACCACCATAGTTGCTTCCTCTGCTGAAACCACCAAAGAAATCCTTCACACCCATGACCAAACCTTTTCTAACCGACCTGTCCCTGACTCAGTAGCCACTCAACCACACCCAGAAGGCACTCTTGCTTGGGTCCCCGGTGACCACAGGTGGCGCAACCGTAGACGCATATGTAGCACCCAAATGTTCACTTCTCAACGCCTTGACTTGTTACAACACTTTCGTCACAAGAAAGTGCACCAACTCATAGCTCACATAAACAAATATAAGGGTACCCCAGTTGATATTGGGTCCTTAGCGTTTGCTACCACGTTGAATCTTATATCAAACACTATTTTCTCGGTGGATATAGTGGACCCGGATTTTGAATCAGCTCAGGAATTCAAGGAACTTGTTTGGAGGATTATGATGGATGCTGGGAAGCCTAATGTTTCGGATTACTTTCCGATGTTGAAGAGGTTTGATTTACAAGGTGTGAGACGCCATGTTCAGGTTTCCTATAAGAGGATGCATGAGATATTTGATGACATCATTGCTACGCGTTTGAAACACAGAGAGACTGATAAGACAACCAGACATGGTGATTTCTTGGATGTGCTTCTTGATCAGATGCAAGAAGATGGGTCTGACTTTAGTATTGACACCATCAAGCCCCTGATTCTGGTAAGAATTTAATTCAAGTTTTTTGGATTTATCATATTATATATATAAAATTACAAAATTTAGATAAAATAACTTAGGTTATGTTATTTATTTAAGTTTCATTCTTAAGATTTAACCATATAACTACTTAATTAAAAATACACTTCTATCTTATGAGAAAAAATTCACATAATAAAAGTTTAAAAAAAAAAAATCTAAGAAACAACACTTAAATATTGTACCTATATATTACTTCATAATATAATTATCAGTTGTTATTTTTACCTTTTTTTTTTTAATTTATTATAAATTATAACTCTTTAACTTTCCTATGGTAATTACTAATTACTTGGAATCTGTCACATGCACAAAAATGATTGTCCACAAAATTTTTAGTTTAGTTAAAGATTTAGTTTGTAAATGAGACTGAATGAATACAACACGTGTTTAAAAATTATTCAACTCAAGATAGTGTCTAGGGTCCTTGTCTGGTGTTTGAGTACAGTGAATAGAAACCTTACCTCTTTCTGACTGATAAGAGCATCTCCAATGGTTTTTTTTTAAGCCAATTTTAGAGCATCAACAACCTAAAAATTCATTCCAAAAGCCTCTCTATCTCTATTTTTTAGAGTATAGTTGCTACAATGTTTCTCTATAAGTAGAGAACACTGTAGTTTTTACTATTCATCCTTCAAATGTTTTTTTCTATTATAATAATCAGGTATTGAATAAAAAAAATATTGAAAGATGTGTAGTTGTTAAAAAAATAATAAATAATAAATGAAGAAGTAATATTTAAAAAAGATAGAGAATTTGTTAGAAAGTGTATTTAAAAAAGTAGGTAGCTAAAAAGTTAAATTCTCTGTTCATTCTCTAAACATTATAAAAATTTGAAGAATTTGCTGAAGCTGCTCTAAGTCCCTATTGATTAGATCCCCATCTTGAAAATTGCATCAGGGTGCATATATATTAATGCCTTTTGCGGCATTTAGAGGTACATGACCCTCGTTATCATGGGCTCGAGAGTTGGCCCAGCTAGTGTGATAGATCAATATGTAAATTGTACAAATCTGCCAAACATATTAGAAAAAGTCTGGCGCCACAAATGCCATTAACTCTTAAAAAAACGTCTCGTGTCAAAATAAAATGCATAATTTGTAAAATGCATAATTTGGATCATAACTCGTCCATGTGATGAGTTATGGTTGGTGAAGGGGTGATGATAGGTTCATCTAGAGACATCCATCCACCAACCACACGGGCGAGTTGTAGCATAAGTTGTGCTTTTTGTTGTGGCACTAAAACCGCTCAACATATTATAGTGCTATTTTTTTCATGCAAAGTACAACTTAACCTCATTCAGCCAAAAAAAAAAAAAAGAGTACAACTTAAATATGATATAAAAGCAAATTATAATATTGAGTATCGATCTACTTAGCATGAAAATCACCATAAAAGCTATTAATAAAATAAATCATCATGAAATGTAAAGTTAAAATGAGTTAAAGTTAATTGGCCTTTTGTAACCATGAGACACAAAATTTGATTTATTTATTTATTTTGCTGAATAGGAAAAAAGTTTGATTCAAAATAAAAAAATATCATACCTATCATCTTGATTAGGTATAGTGTTACAAATTCTGGCACAAGTTGTGACACTAGATTTATTCCTGTCATCTCACCTACATATATTCACGCCTTTTGTCGGTCGTGGTTAAAGCCAACAACCTGCATATAAATATAAATAATAATAATAATATACACAACTTGTTTGTATAAGTTAGTAAATTATTAATTATTTTTTATTTTTAAAAATATGTTATAGTTCATAATTGAAGATTTATTAATTCTTAATACATGTTTACATTATATATAATATAATATATTTATTTATTTATGGGCTCTGGTGAGCATTAGACAACAAATAGGTATTATTAAGACATTCAAGATACCAATTCTTGAATGGAAAAATGGGCGGTAACTAACATGATGGAATGACTTAAGATTGATGCTAAATGAACAAGTCAACTATAGACCTTATCTTCCTTTAAAAAAAAAAAAAAAAAAACTGTAGACCTTATCTTAAAAACATGAGACAGATCCTGCCTCATGTTCTCTTCTTTAAACGCCCTTTGTTTTATTCGTTATTATTATGTCTGACATTTATGTATTAATGTGCAACTGTCTCTCACACACACATGCACACATGTACATATATAGTATAAAATAGTATAACAACAAGACTGATCAACCACTTCAACTATTTTTTTTTTTTTTTATCACAACCACTTCAACTATTAAACCAATGTATCCATTGGTCATAAATAGGACAAACTTCTACTTAAATTGGTTTAAAAGAATAGATAGGTTTGTAGTTGGTTTAATTTTATAAGAGTTACATGTTTTTTAAATCATTAATTTATATTAGGTCTAAGAGTAAAAAAAAACTCATAATCATGTATTTATTATTTTCTAGAAATGAGTAACTAAATCATTAATTCTTCTTATTAAAAATAGAAAAATAAAAAACAGCATTAACTCTCTACTCTCTATCATCTTTATCTTCAAAATTAACTAAGTCATTAATTTTTGTGAAGTTACACCGGGTGTAATTCTTGTGAAGTTTCATAATACAATTGTAGTCTCAATACCTTCTAAAAATTATTTGATTTTTTAAGATGATTTAATAAATCATGAGTACATTTAAACAATCTTATAAACGGTTACGTAGAGTAAAAATTTGTCCATATTATTTAATCTTGATGCATGTTATAGTGCTCAATTTTCAAGTCTATTTCTCACGCATGAAAATGTTTACAGGATTTGTTTATCGCCGGTAGTGATACATCTGGATTGACTACAGAATGGGCAATGGCAGAGCTTCTACGTAAGCCTAAAACATTGCAGAAGGCAAGAGATGAAGTTCTGCAAGTGATTGGTACTCACGGTGAAATTAAAGAATCAGACATTGATAGAGTTCCATATATCCAAGCAGTTGTGAAAGAGACATTGCGGCTTCACCCACCTGCACCACTTCTCTTGCCTTACATAGCTGGAAACGATGTTGAAGTATCTGGATACACCATATACAAAGGAAACCAAGTTCTAGTAAATGCATGGTCTATTGGTAGAAATCCCAAATATTGGATTGACCCTTTGTCATTTGAGCCTGAAAGGTTTGTAGGATCCAACTTAGATTTCAAAGGAAGGGATTTTGAGTACATTCCATTTGGTGCTGGTAGAAGAATTTGCCCTGGCTTACCACTTGCTCAAAGAATGGTTATCCTAATGCTGGGTTCAATTTTACATTCATTCAATTGGAAACTTCCCGAGGGAATCACCCCAGAGAACCTTGACATGTCTGAGCAATTTGGAATCACTTTGAAGAAGGCTAATTCTCTTTGCGCTGTTCCTTTTGGTGAGTAAAGGAATGGATTTTAATTAATGGAGTTTGCATATTACCATGTACTTTATGGCCCTTTTCCTTTTGCTTCCACGTTGTTGGTTTTTTTTTCAGTGTTTTGTGCCCAAAGGTTTGATTCCTTCGGGCAACGTTCAGACTAAGATAAAAAATTTGATCACCTAATAAGCTCTGTACTAATATCTTGATCAGTATATGAAAGCCTATGTGCTCAATAATGTATATTTTATGTGTCCTGAATCTTGTTAATTCTCAGTGAATGTGGTAGGTTTTTGATACCTTTATACTTGGTTAAATTCAAAGATGAAAACCATATCTCCAAGCGGAGAAATTATTTACTACTAGGACCCATACCACATATTATGGGAGAGAGGATTTTTCCAGTAAAAGTGAATAATTTCTCATTTCTCAATCGCATTATGTCAAGGACTTGTCAAACTATATATGCCTCCAGATAGAGCTGAAAACTATGTAATCTTGCTTGGGAAGACAGGAAAGCTTTCAATTGCGGTAGCGTCAGGGTACTGTCAACCTCAAAGAAGACTGAAGATATGTGGTGATAACTACTAAGAACAACAATATACATCATTTTCCACAGCAGGCTCTTACCCCTAGTGGGACTGTGAGAGGCTGTCTTCCAAAAACCACCATCAAAATTCAACGCAAGGACCCATTTTTCCATTTTATGAGCTGTTGTATTTAATTCGCTAGAACACCAGACAAGACATGAATATCACAGAGGTCATTTGCCATTGACATAATATCTTCCATAATATTTTAAATTTCCCAATTAAATTAAATCAGATAACTGTCTTGACTAATGCAATGTTACCTTTCAAGATAAATAAATTCAGTCAAAATGATACAAAAGCATGGTTGAATTTAAAGAAGAACTTTAAAGTTTAAAGAACATCACATGGAAATTTTATGCATTCAAGGAAGAGAGAATCTGAATAGAGAGAGATATATAGAGGCAGTTTGTATGAAGAAAAAGGGAAATCTCAACCTCAGTCAACGGACTCAACAATCTTAAGTGATTATTTAGAGCATTCACATCAAAGATGTAAAAAATGCTAAAAACTCATTTTAACTCTCATCCCCTCAAAAACTCATTTACATCAAAGATGCTATACCTAAAATTTTGATAACTTTGCTATAGTAAACTGCCATCTTTGGCAATCTACTATAGCAACAAACTCAAAAAAAAAAAAAAATTATTAGATTTCTCTCTCTCTCTCTCTCTCTCTCTCTCCAATGCCTCTCTTCTCTTGAAACCTCTCTTCTCCCTCTCTAGGTTTGTGATGTTGGTGGTGATCGTTGTTGGTGGTGGTGGTTGTCGTTTTTGACTGAGTTTTGTCTTAGTGATCAGATCGGGTTTTGTGGCTGGGTTTTTGGTGGTGGTCGTTGTTGTTGGTGAGGATGGCTACATCAGATCAAATTAGGGTTGGTTGTGGGTGGGTTTTGTCACAAAGAAGTGCCGCTACCTGCCAAGATCGGAGTTTCGCGGCTAGGGTCGTTAAGGTGGTTGGGGTGGGTCGTTTGGGTGGTTGGGGTGGGTTGTTGTTAAGGGGTTTTTGGGTTTGGGGTGGGCCGTTCAGGTGGATAGGGTGGGTTGTTGTTGGGGTTTTGTGGGTGGTGGTTGGTTGTGGAGATGGTGAATGGTGGACTATGAAGGTGATCAAACGAAGAGAGAGGGGGAGAAAGAGTGACAAAAGGGGGGGGGGAGAGAAATCAATAAAAAAAAATGAATAATTTTAGCTGCGAAAAATAGAATCTTTGATGTTGGATAAATTGTAAAGTGGGTTGTTAAAATAGATAAAGTAGTGTTTTGAGTTGTTAAAAGCCAAGATTTTTAACTATCTTGATGTGAATGCTCTTAGTACTTCAAGAGTACAATCCACTTGAATTTCAATTCACCACTTCAAGCCCCACATGGTGTTGTCCTCTTTCCAAATTTATAAAGAGAAAGTATCTGCTTAATTCCCTACATCTAAAGTATTTTGAATTTTAGTACTTCTTTGTTGAAGGGTTCTCCCTTTTGAGATATACTAAGAGATATTTGTTGGACACATCTTATATGATCAGTTTTCACTTCAGCCTAACCATTACACACTACACCTACAAAAGGGAGGGAACGGGTCTCTACTTGATGTGGTCGATAACACCAGTTCAATGCAACAAATCAATTACAAAATTGAAAAAACAAAAAATGCAGTAAAAAATCAATGGTCCAATACACTCATTACATCTAGATATTACTTAATTTTCCTTCATTTTTTCAAGAACCAAATACTGTGCATTTAACACACCTAAATTGCATCTAAATTAAATTCATCAAATAGTAGAAGCAGTTATGGGCGCAAGTGCCCCCTAGCAACGATGGTCTAGTGGGAGAATATGTCTTGGCTGAATGGACCTGGTGGAGGGTGAAAAATGGAGTCACCACCTAGATTTGGTCTAGAAAATATTAATATAACGCCCTTATGTGAAAGACTAATCTTACAAGAGCATGTGTTTGAAGTTTAAGTATAGGGATGAGAATGTATTAGGAACCCGACCCCATCTAATCCATGGATCAACCTCCACTCATTGTGTTACATATCCTAATTCCATCAAAGGGTCATTTAATAAGTTATTCTATACACACGCGCGCGCATTAAGCCTACCCTAACATGCATCTAGCACCCAACCTAGCATTCATCTAAACATGGCATAACATATATTTCATATTCATCATCTATCTCATAACATGCATCCCATCACATCCTAACATACATCTAGGCATAGTATCTACCATTCATCTAGCATGTACACACATCAAACAAGCTTATAACTCCAATCATCATCAAGGCAGTAAACATTCAAGGCAACAAGCATCTCATGTTCATCACAATCAACTATGTTTTTCATCCAATTCAAATGCATGTTCATGTGATTATACATGATTTACCTCATTTACCTTATTGCATCAATATATGATCATATGATTATGCATATTCATGTTATGCATCTTGCACACAAAACTCTAATCTTTAATCTAACACTCAAAGTGTGTGAAACATGTTATACTACTGACGCTAGACCAAATCATGTGTAAAATGACCTAAATAGAACCTAAAACATGCATTAAAATTAACAAAACAAAAAGAAAAAGAAAACAGACAAATCCGGGTTTCTAGATTGAACATGCGTACACATGTTCGTGGAGATGCGTATGTACGCACGAGTGTGTGTATGCATCCCTGCTACTTATGTTTCTTACCTGCAACACAAATTACAATAATAAAACTTAATAAAGTCATTTACAAAATTTATAATTCCTTCATCACAACAACTCCAGCATAAATCATGAAACATATGAAAGAATCCTACCCCTAGTATGTAAACTGAAATCCTACCATACAAAGTTGTTTCACCAACCACTTTTAGTCATAAATCCCAATTACCACAAGGCCACTGCCCACTATTTACTTCAAACAACACAATTTTTTAAAAATATCAAAAAATTGAATCCCAATTTAAAAGCATGAAGTGAAACTACAAAATAAAATCAATAAACCTAGATAGCCACAAAGCTCACTTCCAAAAACACACACATAATTTCCTAATTATTCAATAAATAAATAAACTTTACCTCACTCAACAAAATTAAAACCACAAAAAATAGGGAGAGAGGGTGACAGATCATAATGCACTTGTTTTTGTCTCTCTCATATAAAATAAAATATATAATCAGAAAATAGGAGAGAGAGAGAGAGAGAGAGAGAGAGAGAGAGAGAGAACGAGCGAGCGCTAAATGGCAATGGTGTGGTGTTTGTGGTTATGCTAGAGCTTGAGAAAACCTTTGGTGTGAGATGAGATTTTCTTTTTTGGTGAGAGATGGGAATTATTATTATTTTTTTATTTTTTTATTTTTTTGAGAAGATAATGGAAGATGAGATTAGGATTAAAAACTGGGGAGAGTAAAATTAGGGATTAGGCTTTTGTTTTTTGAGGAAAAAAAAGATTGGGAAATTATGGTGGGAACATGGGAGTGTTTTGGGATTTTTTTGTTATTTTTATTTTTTATAATTTGAATGTGGAAGTGTTTGTTGGGATTAGGGGATTGGAAATTTGGTTTTGTTTTTATTTTATTTATTTAAATGTTAACTTGGTAGTGTTTTTTGGTTTTGAGGATTAAAGATTTTTTTTTTTTTTTAAATGTGAACCTGGGAGTTTTTTTTTTGGATATGGGGATTTGAAAATTTTTTGTGCCAATTTTTTTAAGTTTTGGAATTTTGGCGCCAAAAAAAAAAAGGTTTCTTATTGTAGCATTTTAGTAGAAGCATTTTGAAATGCATTTCAAAATCTAAATAAATTAGCAACAGTCACTCTAATAAACATTGCAATATATCTCTTTTTGTAGTGTTTTAAGAAAATGTTGCAATATCACTATCTATTGAAGCATTTTAAAAACACTATAAACCAAACACTGCAAACGTCCACTTTTTTGTAGTGTTAAGACCCTTAATTTTTACTTACGGCTTGATTAATTTTAATCTAAACACAACTTGATGCGGAATATACGTGATTAGCAAATTAATTAATTAAAGTACTCAACAACTGCATAGATGAAGATATAAGTGCAAGGCAAAATGTAAAGGGCAGTAGGGAAAAGAGACTCAAACCCAAGATAACACTACGATATGTTATCGAAGAGGAAAATCAAAGAACTCGACGTAAAAAACTCTCCGCAGCCCTCAAAGCTGAAATGATCTACTAGTGAATAAGTTGGAGTACAAGGAGATCAAAAAGACTCCCTAAACCTAATCTACCTAAAGTACTTAAGCCCTCTAGGCTCTAGCTATTAACGGAATACAGCTAACATAAATGTTATGCAAAAAAAAACATAACTTAACAATGTTATCCTTTGGAGTTCAAAGTAAATGCTCTGAATATCAAGTCAAAAATTATATCAAGGATATAAAGGAATAAGAATGAAAAGAAAGAGGAAAGATTTTATTAAAAGTTGGTTCTTGTTAATATCAAGTTCAAGCTTGATTTTAGCATATTGGTCATGGTTACAAATTCAGGTATTGGGTTTGGGTCATGATAGATAAATTACGAAATGTAAAAGATAATGAGTCAATTTGAGATAACCTCATAAGAAGCCAAGGATAAGATAACCTCATCTACAAATCCTGAAACATAGGAACTAATTCTATCCTAAAACATAAGAATCAATTTGAATACAAGCAAATGACAATACTAATTTACTACTACCATATTTAGATAAAAATCTATCTTTTTTTTTTTTTTTTTAGATGTGATAAAAATAGCACTAACCCTAAATTTAAATACTTCTAATTCTAATTCAAACAATAATATATTTAGTATATCATCCCGGGTCATAATATCTTATTGGATCAAGTCCTTGCTACCACGACACTAATTTATAAATAACGTCTAGCAACTTCCATAAAACAAACACACCCACACGGTGGCACACGCACAGAAATGGAAGCAATACACGTCTTCCTACTCTGCATTACTCTCATCTTGTTCTTCATCCGACCTAAATTTCTTCGCAAATCTCAAACCAAAAACCTTCCACCAGGCCCAAATGGCCTCCCCATTATTGGTAACCTTCACCAACTTGGCCCTACACCCCATGAAACTCTCTCCACAATGGCTAAAGAGTTTGGTCCCTTAATGACTGTCAAATTTGGCTCTATCACAACCATAGTTGCTTCCTCTGCTGAAACCGCCAAAGAAATCCTTCATACCCATGACCAAAGCTTTGCTAACCGACCTATCCCTGACTCAGTAACCACTCAACCACACCCAGAAGGCACTCTTGCTTGGATCCCAGGTGACCAAATATGGCGCAACCGTAGACGCATATGTAGCACCCAAATGTTCACTTCTCAACGCCTTGACTTTTTACAACACTTTCGTCACAAGAAAGTTCACCAACTCGTATCTCACATAAACAAATATAAGGGTACCCCAGTTGATATTGGGTCCTTAGCTTTTGCTACCACGTTGAATCTTATATCAAACACTATTTTCTCGTTGGATACAGTGGACCCAGATTTTGAAACAGCTCCAGAATTTAAGGAACTTGTTTGGAAAATTATGATGGATGCTGGGAAGCCAAATATTTCAGATAACTTTCCGATTTTGAGGTGGTTTGATTTGCAAGGTGTGAGACGCCATGTTAAAGGTTCCTATACGAGGATGCATGAGATATTTGATGATATCATTTCTAAGCGTTTGAAACACAGAGAGACTGATAAGACAACAAGACATGGTGATTTCTTGGATGTGCTTCTTGATCAGGTGCAAGAAGATGGGTCTGGCTTTAATATTGAGACCATTAAGCCCCTAATTATGGTAAGAATTTAATTCAAGTTTATATATATATATATATACACACAAATCCTTTGTACCACTTTTTGTATTCCATTTTATATTCCACCAATTACAACTTGTCATATATATTTTTTTTTCTATTTTAAACTTTGGTTATATTATAAAGAATGTTAAACAAATACATAATAAGTTATAATTTGTGGAATATAAAATAATACAGAAGATTTGTATTCTACCCTTTCCACCAATCATGAGAGTTAATAGGGTTAATTATGGCACTTTATTAGTGCATTTTGGCCTTTTGTATAACATGGAACAAATCGACCCAAATTTGATTGAAAATAAAATATCATCCCTATCATTTCCCTAGATGTTTTCATGCCTTTTGTTAATGGGTTGTGGTTAAGAGTAAAAAAACCACAATTATAATGAATTTGTTCATAAAAACTTATAAATCACTAACATTTTAAAAAATTATATTTTAGCTAATAATTAAGTATTTATTAATATTTAATTTATGTTTGTAGGGAACAAAAGCCCTATAAATTTTGTCAATAATATTTATGACCCATTTGGCTGAAAGGATGGAAAAGTGGAAGGATAAAAAATAGAGAGGTGGTGATAAAGTTGGTGGATAGAAAAAATTTAGCTTTCCCTCTATGT
Organism: Quercus lobata; assembly: GCF_001633185.2. Taxonomy (NCBI): domain Eukaryota; kingdom Viridiplantae; phylum Streptophyta; class Magnoliopsida; order Fagales; family Fagaceae; genus Quercus; species Quercus lobata. The sequence continues at coordinate 12,606,578 of NC_044910.1, forward strand.
ATTTGGTTGAGTATAAAAGTGAAGAGATGAAAAACTCTTTTGTTTGGTTGAGTAGAAAAGTAAGAGAATGGAAAATATAAATTGTAAAAATTTACTCTCATGCCCATAGTACATAAAAAATTATTTTTTAATTGTTTATAAAAATTATTATTTTTAATTACTACAAGCTTACAAAAGTTTACAACTAATAAAACATTTAGCAAAAGAAAAATTAATAATAATAATAACTAGCCTCATCATTGGCACTTCGCACGTGCGATGGGGCTTTTTTAGTAGCAAAAAAAAAAAAAAAAAACCTATATTTTTATTTTATATGTATAATTTTATATTTTGATAATCTAATTTATAAGTAGATAAAACAATCTGAAAATCAACAAAAAAGTAGCTCTATTTTTTAGACAATGTTTTAGTGGGAGTTATAGTTGTATTTTTATCGGATTATCTTTTAGTTTTGTCTTTACTTAAACACAAGAGTGCAGAGGTTTTTTTGAACCAAAAAAAAAATGAGGATCCCAAATAGGGGAAGCCCCTTAAATAGTAGTATAGATGCCCATAGTACATAAAAAATTATTTTTTACTAGTTTATAAAAATTATTATTTTTAATTACTACAAGCTTACAAACTAATACAGCTAATAAAACATCTAGTAAAAGAAAAATTAATAATAATAATAATAATAACCTCATCATAGGCATTTCGCGAGTGCGATGAGACTTTTTTTGTAGCCAAAAAAAAAAACTTGTGTTTTTATTTTATATATATAATTTTTATTTTGAGAATTTAATTTATAAGTAGATAAAGCAATTTGAAAATCAACTGAAGAGTGATCCTATTTTTTATGCAGTGTTTTAGTGGGAGTTATAGTTATATTTTTACCGAATAATCCTTTAGTTTTGTCTCTACTTAAACATAAGGGTGTAGGAGCTTTTTTTAACCAAAAAAAATGAGGATTCCAAACAAGGGAAGCCTCTTAAATAGTAGTATAGATAAAAAGTATTTGTTTGAAATGAAAAAAAAAACATATATATATATATATATAATAAAGAAGGAAGCAAAACATGAAAACAACGCCCAAAAAAAAAAATTAAAATGCAAAATATGAAAATAAAGTCAAGTTCATTCAACGCGAGCCAAAAAGAAGAAGAAGATGAATAAGAAGTTAAAGAAGGGGCAACATTAAATAAAGGAGAATGCAGATGGATAATTTCTCGTCAAACTCACTCCTTCCACATTTTTCTCTCTTGTTTGAGAAAACAATTTCCTCTTAAATTGTGGGCCAGGGAAAAAACTCTCCCAACCCTCCAACCAAACACCCTCAAAAAACTCTCCCAACCCTCCAACCAAACACCCTCCTCTATCTTTTTCTCTCCTATTTTCTCTACCCCTCTATCATTTCACCCCAACCAAACATACCATTAGTCTTAATGCATGTTGTAGTGGTCAATTTTCAAGTATACTTATAAATCATGAAAATGTTTATAGGATTTGTTTATCGCCGGAAGTGATACATCTGGAGCGACAACAGAGTGGGCAATGGCAGAGCTTCTACGTAAGCCAAAAACATTGCAAAAGGCAAGAGATGAAGTTTTGCAAGTGATTGGCACTCAAGGTGAAATTAAAGAATCAGACATTGATAGACTTCCATATATCGATGCAATTGTGAAAGAGACCTTGCGGCTTCACCCAGCTGCACCACTTCTCTTGCCTTACATAGCTGGAAAAGATGTTGAAGTATCTGGTTACACCATATACAAAGGAAGCCAAGTTGTAGTAAATGCATGGTCTATTGGTAGAAATCCCAAATATTGGACTAACCCTTTGTCATTTGAGCCTGAAAGGTTTGTAGGATCCAAATTAAATTACAAAGGAAGGGATTTTGAGTACATACCATTTGGTGCTGGTAGAAGAATTTGCCCTGGCTTACCACTTGCTGAAAGAATGGTTAGCCTAATGCTGAGTTCAATGTTATATTCATTCAATTGGAAACTTCCCGAGGGAATCACCCCAGAGAACCTCGACATGTCGGAGCAATATGGACTCACTTTGAAGATGGCTACTTCTCTTTGTGCTGTTCCTTTTGTTGAGTAAAGAAATGGTTTTAATTAATGGAGTTTGCATTGCATGTACTTATGGCCCTTTTTCTTTTTATTCGATGTCGTAGGTTTTTCAATGTTTTAAGAATTGGCGCCCAAAGGTTTGATTCCTTTGTGTATTACGTTCTAACTAGGAAAAATAAATTGATCAACTTATAAGCTCTGTACAAATATCTTGATCAATATATGAAAGCCTATGTGCTTAATAATGTATATTTTATGTATCCATCTTGTTAATGCTCAATGTATGTGGTTGGTTTTTGATATCTTTATACTTGGTTAAATAAGAAGATGAAAACCATAATCTCACTCATATTAGCAGAGAATAGGACTACCGGAATAGTGAACAATTTCAAGGAAATTTGGAACACTTTCAATTGTGGTATGTCAGGGACTTGTCAAACGATGCCTCCAAAGATGGAAACTTTAATCTCTCTCGGGAAGGCAGGAAAGCTTTCAATTACGGTAACAGGTACTTGTTTACCATGCCTCCAAAGAAGACTGAAGATATGCAGACTTATTAGTTCAAAGTTCAAACCACACTGATAAATAAGTTCAACCATGGGATAATAATTACTAAAAAGCAAGAACAACAATATACATCGGTGTTAGAGCACTAACATTGGTGGTATTAAATAACTATATAGCTATATAGCTATTTTTAACACTAAATAGCTATATAGCTAAATAGATGGTTGTGCACTGTAGTAAGAACCTAAAACAAAAAAATAATAATATTTTATTCTTTTCTCTCTTTTTTCTCATTAAAAAAATATTTTCTCTTTTTCTTTCTGTCTCTCTCTCTCTCCGACTTTCCTCCTTTCTTCTTTTTTTTCTTCTCATTTTTTTTTTCCCTCTCTAGCACCTCCCTCATCTCCCTCTTGTGGGTGGGATCGTGGTGGTGGGTAGATCAGTCTTGAGGGTGGGTGGCTGGTTGGGTTCATCGGCGTCAGTGGGTGGCTGGGTTCGTTGGCATCAGTGGGGCTGGGTTCGTTGGCATTGTTGGGCTATGGTGTGGTTGGATCGTCGGCATCAATTTCAGTGAGGATCTCAGTACTGAAACAATGAGACTAAGCTCGACAATGGTTGGGTTCAGTTCTGAAATGGTTCATGGGTGGTTTCAATGAGGATCTCAGTGCCAAAACAATTGGCGCTCCTCTTCCCTCACCTCCACTCCGCCACTGGGTTCATGGGTGGGTTGTTGGGGTCGTGGTGTGTGGTTTCTGTGTGGGTTTCTTTGGATTGCATATATGGGTTTTAAGATTTCTGATTTTGTGTATTGTATGCTCTTGGCTTAGGTATCTTGAGGGTGACTTTTTTTTTTTTTTTTCCCAGTTGGTTACTAGTTTTTTGGTTGAGCTTGAGGCTATTGTGATGGTGGTTGTGGTTTGGTTGTGTCATGATGTTGGCTGTGGGTAGTGGTAGTGGTGGTAGTGGTCTATGTGAAGTGGTGGTTGACTGGTGGTGGTGGTGGTTGTTCTTTATTATAGTGGATTGTGAGAGACCGCGCCCTCGACCCCCTTTTTTAGGTGTGTTGGGCCACCCACGTGAATGGGTGGAATCGCATTATTGCCTCTCAAAATGGAAGTTCGACTAGTTATATTTACCCCTTTAGATTAAGGGTTTTACAATGGAGTCGCCACTTAATTAATTATTGGGATAAATAAGAAAATTAAAATTGAAAAATTCCTTATTTTATTAATTTTCAATTGAATTTACATTGATCATAGGAAAATTACATGGCTTTGGTCCTAGATACAATCTAAGATAAAGTACATAACTTTGTTTCCTAGTTACAATCTAGAAATTGAAAATTATAAGGATAAACATTGGTCTATCAACCCTTAATCTAAGTTCGGAGGCTATGTTACAAGGTGGGAAGGTGTTAGGCACCCACCTTGCCCGGTGAAACCGGTCTTCTAGACTATGGTGGCCAACATTCATATCACATCATCCAATATGTTATCAATCAATTTGCATGTTGAATTTGAAGTGTGTGCATGTGATAAACCCTAATTCAATTTATTAAGCATTTCATTTGGATTGAAAAATAAATTCTAGTGAATGTGTGTGGATTGTGATATCCTAGATTCAAGAATTTAAAAGAATTATTAAACAAACATATTTTTCATGTTTTTGATGTGGATTTAAGATCGAAACTAGTGTAATGCATGAACATGTGATGAACAACTAAGAACAAGTGAAGAATATATAAGAACAATTAAGAACATTCAAACATATTCAAAGAAATTAAATAATTATTATCATGCTTTAATCTTAAACTTTCATCATGGCAACACAAAAAACAATTAGGGAAGGGATCATATCTTCATGCAAGATCCATATGGTGGAAAAGGAGGCTCTTGAGGGAGGTCCTAAGGGTGAAGGAAAAGAAGAGATAGGAGAGGAAGAGTGAGTCTCACTCAATACCTTGAGTCTCAAGAAAACCGAGATATGACAAGACTACTCAACTTTCTAGAACTCAAGAGAGGAGAAGAAAGAGGATTTTTTTTTTTTTTTTTTTTTTGTGTCTTGGAATGGAGAAGAGGGGGGAGGTTTATATAGTAATGGTTAAAGAAATATGAATAGAAGACCATTTAATGAGGGTTGACAAAAAATCATGAACCTAGATCTCATTTTAGCCTTTGGGAAAATCTGGTGCATTAAATGTAGAGATTGGTGAGAGTGAGGAACAAGCAAAATTCGGTTTTCCCGTAATTATTGTAACAGCCTGTAAAGCCAACTTCAAAAAACCATATTTTACTCAATTCTGATCGGAGTTGTTTCATTCTTGTACTCAAATTGAAGCCCCCGATGTCTAATTTCTGGAAAAATTAACCTCATTCACAGATTTAAAATATTCTGAGAGATATCAACAAAATGGTGAGCAAAGGTCATTTATTAAAAAACAATTTCAGCATAATTAGCATTAATAAGTCCCAAATTAGTTTCCAATTAATATTAATAGGCTCCAATCACTCCCATTTCAGACCTAATTATTTCCAGATTTACCATAATTAAAAGATAATTACACAAATTATTCATTGAATGATTAATGTTTAACTATCTAGTTAATTAGATGTGTGCAACCCTACTATGAAATATAGTCCTAACCAATCAAATTATAACACATCATTGATCTCAAATCGATTATACTTATAACCAATTAAGATCAATTATTCATAATCACATATAGTTGAACTCAATTTGTGATAGTGTATCTCAACCATTAAAACTTGATTTGATGATAACTTTCAATCTGGCGGTCCGATTAGGGCTTATGACTAGTCAATTTGATCGTTATAATATCAAGATCATTTTGGTGAAATGAGATTAAGGATATAATAACCAGAATCAAGATGCATATTTCCAAGGCAAAATTACCCTTTTACCCTCCAGGTGTGGTTAAATACGGGTTACAAAATGAAGTGTCTGATGGAAATATGCATGTACGCAGCGGAAAATTAACAGATCTACTTCATTCGTAATTGATAACATACACTATGTAAATTTCAGAATACAAGAAAAAGAAAGTGTACCTTGGTGTGATGAATTTTAAAACAAAAATTGTAAGCACTTGGGAATACTTTTAATCTTCGCTCCAATTTCACTAATGCCCAAGATGTGTGGTTTCTCAATCAGTAATGTGAATTTGTTCAAGAGAGAATTGGAGAGTGTCCAACACTCACATACACCATTTCATGCAAGTTGTTAGTTTTAAAATTCTGTATGTTTCTCTCCTTATAACTGATTATCTAATTGGGCTAGCCTTTTGAGTATTTTCAATTGGGCTCTAGTATGTGGCTTGGAGTGAGACCAAAAGGGACCAATAAGACACTAGCTCCAATGGGCTTTGTACTTTTCTTTCAACCATTGACAAGTCCAAAGTTACCATTAACTATATTTAATACCACTATATAAATATAGTTGTACTCTAGGCCTTATCTATAAATTATATCACAAAACTTTATTGTACATGTAACCCCTTCATAAAATATTCGTAGTAATACAAAGTCATAAATGTAGACTGTCACTTTGTAGATTACTACATGTTAATCCTTAAGTACCTGGTTTAATCCTTTTAAGTTATTCACCATATGTTTATGAAATCCAATTTCATAAGTATATACTTTAGTAATTTCTTACTAAAGTGGTTAGGCCTAACTCTCTGAATAACTGAACCCATTAAACTTATCTCAAGGGAATATTTTATATCTCCGTTAAGAGACTATGAATTCCATCTTGAGAATATATGTTTCATCAACACTAAATGTGGTTGTCCAACATATCGAGGTTTTGACCGTTACTTTAGATCTCACTCTTGATATATCAAAGCAACTTACAATCTATGATCAGGTCTATTATTCTCTCAGGATTAAGAGTTCATATTAATATAAGTCATGAAATTTATTATTCAATTGACAGTCGTTACGAGAATAATAAATCTCACAGCGATCCAGTTCAATATGTCTTAACTTTTAAAACATATCAACTAGAAGTTACCACTTCCATGATCAAGAAAAATTAGTTGATATGTTATAGTCTTTGCAGATGAAACACCCAATTTCATCACCGACTACAAATTATATTCTGAGTTTACAGAGAACTTGTGATTTATATCTTCTGTAATTTTTTACATAAACCACATACTATGCATCTCATGGACTATATGATAATGTTCAAATATTCATATTATCATTATTTCAGATAATAATAAAATAGCTTTATTAATTACAATATTAAGTCATACATCATGTCATACATAATATTACATATAACATCAAACAATAGGATTTAGGGGCACTAATCCTAACAATCTCCCACTTGCCCTAAAGACTATTGTGCACTAATCTAACTCTCATTCCCTCCAAATGTTACGAGAATAATAAATCTCACAGCGGTCCAGTTCAATATGTCTTAACTCTTAAAACATATCAACTAGAAGTCATCACTTCCATGATCAAGACAAATCATCTTAGTTGATATGTTATAGTCTTCGCAGATGAAACGTCAAATTTCATCACCGACTACGAACTATATTTTGAGTTTACAAAGAACTTGTGATTTATATCTTTTGTGACTTTTCACATAAACCACATACTATACATCTCATGGACTATATGATCATGTCTGAATATTCATGTTACCATTATTTCAAATAATAATAAAACAGCTTTATTAATTACAATATTAGTCATACATCATGTCATACATAATATTACATATAGCATCAAACAATAGGATTTAAAGGCACTAATCCTAACAATCTCCCACTTGCCCTAAAGACTATTGTGCACTAATCTAACTCCCATTCCTTCCAAATGTGACTCAAAGGTCCTTTGAGGCAAGGCTTTGGTAAAGGGATCTGCTAGATTATTTACACTTTCAATCTTTGCTACCACCATATCTCCACGAGCAATAATATCTCTAATGATGTGGTACTTCCTCTCAATGTGCTTTCATTTCTTGTGATTCCTTGGATCTTTAGATTGTGCAACTGCTCCACTATTGTCACAAAACAATGTGATTGAAACTTACTCCATTCTCATTACACCAAGGTCAGAAAGGAATTTCTTGAGCCAGACATCTTCTTTTGCTACTTCACAAGCAGTAACATATTCTGCCTCCATGGTGGAGTCTGCAATACAAGATTGCTTAATACTCCTCCAACTAATGGCTCCACCTCCCAAGGTGAAAACACATCCTGAAGTGGATTTTCTGAAATTTAGATCCAATTGAAAATCTGAATCTGTATAGCCAATGGGAATCAAATCCTCACAACGGTAAACGAGTATATAATCTCTCGTTCTCCGAAGATACTTGAGAATATGCTTTACAGCTTGCCAATGTTTTAGTCCTATATTTGATTGATATCGGCTGACCATGCCAACTGAATAACAGATATTTGGTCTAGTACAAAGCATGGCATACATGAGACTTCCCACTACAGAAGCATAAGGAACTTGTCTCATCATATCTACTTCCTTTTGAGTCTTAGGCCTTTGGTCATCAAATAGAGGAACTCTATGTCTGAAAGCAAGTAATCCTTTCTTGGAGTTTTGCATGCTAAACCGTTCTAGAACCTTATCTATATATCCAGCTTGTGATAAGCCTAACATCTTATTCTTGCAATCTCGCCAAAGCTTGATCCCTATAATAAAGTTAGCCTCACCCATGTCCTTCATATCAAATTGGCCTGACAACCAAACCTTTACCGATGACATTACCCCTACATCATTTCCAATGAGTAGAATATCATCAACATAAAGCACTAGGAACATTACTATTTTATCTTGATGTCTTTTGTACACACATGGTTCATCAAGATTTTGTTCAAAACCAAATGATTTGATTGCTTGATCAAATCTGATGTTCCATGACCCAGATGCTTGCTTAAGTCCATAAATATACCTTTTCAACTTGCATTCCATATGCTCTTGGTTCTTTGCTATGAAACCTTCCGATTGCATCATATAGATTTCCTCTTCAAGATTGCCATTAAGAAATGCAGTCTGGACATCCATTTGCCAAATCTCATAATCATAATGAGTAGCAATGGATAAGAGAATTCTGATAGATTTAAGTATTGCTACTGGTGAAAAGGTTTCTTCATAATAAATTCCTTCTTTTTGTGTATACCCTTTCACCACTAGCCTTACTTTAAAGGTTTCAACATTTCCATCTATCCCTCTCTTCCTTTTGTAAACCCATTTGCAACCAACAGGTTTAATGCCGTTAAGCGCCTTTACAAGATCCCAAACTTGATTGGAATACATAGAATCTAATTCAAATTTCATAGCTTTGACCCAATGATGTGCATTTATATCATTCATTGCCTCTTCATAAGTGTAGGGATCCGATTCAGTCTCTTCTGAGATAGCTTCATAAGTTTCTCCCAAACCTATGAATCTTATAGGAGGCCGAACAATTCTCCCACTACGACGAGGCACCTGTGTACTAGACATCTCATGAGTAGTATCTTGTGGTGTATCTAATATAGCCACATCATCCCTAGTTTCATCCATTGGTTGTTCTCTTATAGGTTCATTCATTTCAGCCAAAACAACTCTACTTCTAGGAGTAAAATTATTTATATAGTCATTTTCCAAGAATTTAGCATTTGTACTAACAAAAACTTTGTTATCTTTACGACTATAGAATAAATAACCCCTAGTTTCTTTTGGATAACCTACAATCAAACACACTTCTGATTTTGGTTCCAATTTATCAGGCTTCCCTTTTAACACATGTGCAGGACAACCCCAAATGTGGAGATATTTCATACTAGGCTTACGCCCACTCCATAATTCCATAGGTGTTTTGGGAACAGATTTTGATGGAACTAAATTCAAAAGATGTATTACTGTATTTAAGGCATAACCCCAAAAAGAAATCGATAAAGTTGAGTAACTCATCATGGACCTAACCATTTCTAAAAGAGTCATATTCCTTCTTTCTGCTACACCATTCTGTTAGGAAGTTCCAGGTGCAGCCAATTGGGATACAATCTCATTTTGAGTTAAGTAATCCTTGAAATCCCCAAGAAGGTATTTACCACCACGATCAAATCGAATGACTTTTATGCGTTTACCTAATTGATTCTCAACTTCAGCCCTAAACTCTTTGAACTTTTCAAAGGTTTCGGACTTCCGTTTCATTAGATACACATAACCATATCTTGAGTAATCATCGGTAAAAGTGATGAAATACTCATAACCTCCTTTTACTTGGGTTGACATAGGACCACATACATCAGAATGCACTAGTTCTAGCAAATCATGGGCTCTTCTACCTTTTGCATTAAAAGGTCGTTTGGTCATTTTGCCTTCCAAACAAGATTCACAAACTGGAAATTCATCAAAGTCCATGGGCTCTAAAAGTCCATCTTTGATCAGTCTTTAAATCCTATTTGAATTAATATGACTCAAACGCAAGTGCCAAAGATATGCATCACTAGTAGAAGGAAACTTTCTCTTTAATGATTTCACATGAGAGTTATTATCTAATTAAAAATTATATAATTCATACTTATTAGGAGTTAAAATATAAAGACCATCCACAATATTGCCAGAACAGATAAACATTTTATCCTTCTTTATTATAACATTGTCTTTTAGGATAACACAATATCCATGTTTACCTAAGTAAGTAGCAGAAATTAAATTCATACAAACATTAGGTACATACAAATAGTCTTCCAATATTAGAACTCTAGATTCAAAACATAAATTATAAACACCAACAGCTACAACCAGAATCTTGCTCCCATCAGTCAAAGTAAGAAACAACTCCCCTTCTTTAAGCTTTCTGGTTTCCTAGAACCCCTGCAAGGAATTGCAGATATGATTAGTACAACTTGAATCCACACACCAAGAATCCGTGGGATTCTATACCAAACATATTTCAAGAAGGAATGTATTATTCATACCCTTATTCTTGGCAACCTTAAATATTGGACAATTCCTCTTCCAATGTCCTTGCTCACCACAATGGAAACACTTTCCTTTGATCTTCTTTCCTTTGTCAGTAACCCCTAAGGCAATTTGTTTACCCTCTTGCTTGGTGAAGTCCTTCTTCTTCTTCTTCTTATTCTTGCCTTTCGACTTAGGTTGAGAAGTAGTAGCTTCACCAATATTGGCTTCAACATTGGAAGTACCAAGAAAGCCTTCTGCCGCTACCAATTCATTCATTAATTCAGACAATGTATAAATCTTTTTGTTCATATTATAGTTAAGTTTGAATTCCTTGAATGATTCTGGTAGTGACTGGAGTATCATATCCACTTGGGATTCTCCATCAATATCGACACCTAAAACTTCTAATGTATTCAGATTAGAGATCATTGTAAGACAATGCTCCCTTACTGAACTACCTTCAGCCATTTTGGTATTATAAATTTTCCTCATGGTCTCTTGCCTTACAGAACGGCCTTGCTCACCAAACATCTCCTTCAGACTTAGCACAATGTCTGAAGTTAGTTCCACATCCTGCATTTGATGCTGTAGAACATTTGAAATAAATGCTAAGATGTAGCACTTGGCCATCTCATTAGATTTCTGCCAACGATCATATCGTTGTTTTTCCTCAAGAGGAGCATCTAATGAAGGAAAGCTAGGACATGGTTTAGTAGGCACATATTTGTGCTCTTCAGCAGTAAGAACAATGTCCAAATTTCTTTTCTAGTCAACATAGTTGGATCCAATCAATTTGTTTTGATTAAGAATAGTTACAAGTGGACTAAATGATGCCATGTTCAAATCTAAAAACAATAAACATTAATATAATAAGTAAACTGGACATTATCAATTTAGCATATAAACATAGAGTATGGAACCTTAATAAAACCATAACATAATATATGCAATGACAACCCAATCTCGCAATTAATATTCCTCGAAAGCGAGGTCATACCAATCACTATGATCAGGCGAGAATTATTCTCATTATTAATGCTATCATGGTAACTCTTACCAAACAAAAATAATTTGCCGTTTTTCCTTCAGCCTCTAAGTAATAATGACATAGCTTCGAAGGGAGGTTAACATTAAACTTAGTCTAGTGTACACCATTGACTGAATTCTATGTAAGTCATTAAGTAACTCCATGAAAGCGTAGTCGTTCTTAATGTAAAAACACATATTATCCATCATTAATAAGTTTAACCTGTAGTACCATGAATTAAACACCCTCCGAAGGGAGCATGGCATATATGCCAAGGTGAGGTGCTTAATCACACTACAATAAACTGACAATGGAGGCCGTGAGATCCAACCCTTGTATCTCTCTCCCACTAGATGTTTTTAAAAGAAAGGTTTTTCATTTTGAAACATGCATAATCTAATTACAAATCGCCTTGCTCTTTATACATTTGAAAACACTTAGAAAAATTTCTGATTTTCCTTGTTTCGGTCAATCGAATGTGCCCTTCGATCGATCAAAAAAATTAAAAAATTTGAACTTGACCACCTAACTTGTTCGATCGATACTCCATTGCCTCTCAATCGATCGAAAAACAAATTCAATCGATCGACTAGCAATCGAAAATCAATCTATTTAAAAAGTCTGATCACTGTTTCACTCGATCGATCGAAAGTGATTTTCGATCAATCGAAACTCGTGAAACTCGAATTTCTAGAAATTTTCTAGGGCAGTTTTCTACGATTTTTCTTGAACAAACAACTAACATATGAACATGATAGTCAGAGAATGATATCAAAACTGAATTTCATTGATGCTATAGCCTTAAAGTTCAATTTAACATACTTAAATTCAAATTTAAACAACATCATAATATCAATATCAGTTTTTTATCAAAACATAGTTTCAACAACCATGCAGAAAATTAAATGCATAATCTTCTAACAACATGAAACTATAATCTCTAATTCTAAAACTCACAAAACATGTTATACAATACAAAATTGAAGACCACTCTGATACCATTTGATGGAAATATGCATGTACGCAGCGGAAAATTGACAGATCTACTTCATTCGCAATTGATAACATGCACTATGTAAATTTCATAATACAAGAAAAAGAGAGTGTACCTTGGTGTGATGAATTTCAAAACAAAGATTGTAAGCACTTGGGAATACTTTTAATCTTCGCTCCAATTTCACTAATGCCCAAGATGTGTGATCTCTCAATCAGTAATGTGAATTTGTTCAAGAGAGAATTGGAGAGTGTCCAACACTCACATACACCATTTCATGCAAGTTGTTAGTTTTAAAATTCTGTATGTTTCTCTCCTTATAACTGATTATCTAATTGGGCTAGCCTTTTGGGCCTTTTCAATTGGGCTCTAGTATGTGGCTTGGAGTGGGACCAAAAGGGACTAATAAGACACTAGCTCCAATGGGCCTTGGACTTTTCTTTTAACTCTTGACAAGTCCAAAGTTACTATTAACTATATTTAATACTACTATATAAATAGAGTTGCACTCTAGGTCTTATCTATAAATTATATCCCAAGACTTTATTGTACATGCAACCCCTTCATAAAATATTTGTAGTAATACAAAGTCATAAATGTAGACTGCCACTTTGTAGATTACTACATCTTAATCCTTGAGTATCCGATTTAATCCTTTTAAGTTATTCACCATATATTTATGAAATCCAATTTCATAAATATATACTTTAGTAATTTCTTACTAAAGTGGTTAGGCCTAACTCTCTGAATAACTGAACTCATTAAACTTATCTCAAGAAAATAATTTATATCTCCATTAAGAGACTATGAATTCCATCTTGAGAATATATGTTCCATCAACACTAAATATGGCTACCCAACATATTGAGGTTTTGACCGTTACTTTAGATCTCACTCCTAATATATCAAAGCAACCTACATTCCATGATTATGTCCATTATTCTCTCATGATTAAGAGTTCATGTTAATATAAGTCGTGAGATTTATTATTCAATTGACAGTCGTTACGAGAATAATAAATCTCACGGCGGTCCAGTTCAATATGTCTTAATTTTTAAAACATATCAACATATCAACTAGAAGTCACCATTTCCATGATCAAAACAAATTATCTTAGTTGATATGTTATAGTCTTCGTAGATGAAACGCCCAATTTCATCACCGACTACGAACTATATTCTGAGTTTACAAAGAACTTGTGATTTATATCTTCTGTGACTTTTCACATAAACCACATACTATGCATCTTATGGACTATATGATAATGTCTGAATATTCATATTACCATTATTTCAGATAATAATAATACAGCTTTATTAATTACAATATTAAGTCATACATCATGTCATACATAATATTACATATAGTATCAAACAATAGGATTTAAGGGCACTAATCCTAACAGTGTCAACATAGATATATTATTTTATTAAATTATATTATTTTATTGTGTTGAAACTAAAATAAAACTATTGATATTAGGTGTTTTGTAAAGTGAGAAAGTAAAATAAATAAAGTAGGTTTTGGTGGAGCCAAATAGCTAAAATTATGGTTCCACTAATGTGGATGCTCTTAGGGTCATATTTTTTTTATTTGACATATCTTATGACAAAATGTACAATACTTGTAATTGGGTAGTTCTAAGTGGTTTCAAGATTATCATGACAAGTGGTTTCATTGAAGACATAAAAATTGCTTAAGAAAGTACTCAAGAATAGCTAACTCTGCAGGTCATAATACCTAATTTGACACCTTCAATCTATCGAGATTTGATGAACCTTGATACATGTCTATCTACCGAGCTAATGGAGTTTTTGATATAGCCAACAACATTTGGATTCTAATTGGCTATTGTTTGTGGGTTTGTGTAAACCTAATAGGAATAAGAGAGTCCATTTAGAGGGCTCATTAAGTTCCTATTTAAATAAGGTGGTAGAGATAGAAAACCCTAACCCTAATACTTCATAAGGTTTTCTTATTAAAATCTTACCCTACACCTTTTGAACATGTGAATTCAAAAAACTAGAAAAAGAGATTTGCTGCAACTCTTATGCATCTTTGGGTTTTGTACTAAATAAAGTCTTTGGCACCAACAATTGAAGATCTTATTGGTGTTTTTTTTAAGCTGCTGCAAATCAACTATAACAATTAAAAAGGTTGCTACGAAGTCAAACATAAATTGAAGTTTTGTGCAAAGAAGTCAGTAACGTATTAGAGATTCATGCAAAGGAGATGACTTCTACAAGATCAAGTCCAATTGGGGATTAAAGTAAATATTTAACTGTAACTTGGTATTTTGGGATAAGTCAAGTAATGATAAGATTTCTTATTCTTGTAACCGCTTATTCTTGATTAGTGGATTCTTCAAGAGTGGTGACATGAAATTTACCCAATGAGATTTTTGCCTTAGGAAGGTTTTCTCCATTAGTCAACAAATCACTGTGTCAATTTAATTTCCGCTGCATTGTAGTTTGGTCAACAACAGCAAAAAAAAAAAAAAAAAAAAAAAAAAAAAAAAAAAAAAAAAAAAAAAAACTAAACAACTACACCATACTAGAAATATAACAATGAATAAACAAGTTTAATACAACAAATTCTATCCTAAGTATTTTATCTAGAATGCAAAATAAAAATAACAAAGTAATTGTATGTAAATTTAAGAACAATCTCACAATGCTATAATTATATGCAAATAACGTTATCCTTAAAAGTTGATTTGTGCCACCTAGAGTAAAACTCAGTGTGATTAATTTTCTTGGCCAACAACCCCTTAGAATTAGAATATAGTGTCAACCTTTATAATGGACGCACTTCCACTCATGAAGGTTTAAGAACTACCTTCTAATGCCTTTCCTTAAGATAAGTATAAATTGTAGAAAAAAAAAAACATATGGGAGAGAAAGAGAATAAAAGTGTATTTTTAAACATAGAATAGTAAAAGACTTGTAGGAAATTGTGTGTTATCGCCCAATGGCTATTTTTCTCATAATTTCCCATAGGCTATTTTATCCTTTTCATTGTATCATTCGTTCAACTCTCCTCACTTATCGATGACGGAATAAATATGCAGGTAGTAAACTCTGAATGCAATTGGACTACGCCATTGATATCCTACCTAAAAACTGGGGTGTTACCAGATGAGAAGGGCGTTGCAAAAAAGTTGAAGGTCCAGGCATCACGGTTTGTGCTGATAAAGGACGTCTTATATAAAAGCGGTTTCTCTTAACCATACCTAAGATGTTTAGGCCGAAAGGAAGCAGATTACGTGATGAGAGAAGTACACGAGGGTATCTGCGGAAACCACTCAGGCGCGCGATGATTAGTACACAAGTTGATCCGAGTAGGATACTACTCGCCTACAATGATGAAGGACGCGCAAGCTATTTTATCATTTTCATTGTATCATTCGTTCAACTCTCCTCACTTATCGATGACAGAATAAATATGCGGGTAGTAAACTTTGAATGCAATTGGACTACGCCATTGATATCCTACCTAAAAACTGGGGTGTTACCGAACGAGAAGGGCGCCGCAAGAAAGTTGAAGGTCCAGGCATCACGGTTTGTGCTGATAAAGGACATCTTATATAAAAGAGGTTTCTCTCGACCGTACCTGAGGTGTTTAGGCCAAAAAGAAGCAGATTACATGATGAGAGAAGTACACGAGAGTATCTGCGGAAACCACTCAGGCGCGCGATCATTAGTACACAAGTTGATCCGAACAGGATACTACTAGCCTACAATGATAAAGGATGCGCAAGCTTATGAAGGATGTGCAAGCTTATGTCCAATTGGGGATTAAAGTAAAGACTTAATTGTAAGTTGGTATTTTGGGATAAGCCAAGTAATGATAAGATTTCTTATTCTTGTAATCGCTTATTCTTGATTAGTGGATTCTTCAAGAGTGGTGACATGAAATTTACCCAATGAGATTTTTGCCTTATGAAGGTTTTCTCCATTAGTCAACAAATTACTGTGTCAATTTAATTTCCGCTGCATTGTAGTTTGGTCAACAACAGCAAAAAAAAAAACTAAACAACTACACCATACTGGAAATATAACAATGAATAAACAAGTTTAATACAACAAATTCTATCCTAAGTATTTTATCTAGAATGCAAAATAAAAATAACAAAGTAATTGTATGTAAATTTAAGAACAATCTCACAGTGCTATAGTTATATGCAAAGAGCGTTATCCTTAAAAGTTGATTTGTGCCACCCAGAGTAAAACTTAATGCGATTGGTTTTCTTGGCCAACAACCCCTTAGAATTAGAATATAGTGTCAACCTTTGTAATGGACGCATTTCCACTCATGAAGGTTTAATAACTACCTTCTAATGCCTTTCCTTAAGATAAGTATAAATTGTAGGGGGAAAAAAAAAACATATGGGAGAGAAAGAGAATAAAAGTGTATTTTTAAATATAGAATAGTAAAAGACTTGTAGGAAATGGTGTGTTATCACCCAACGGCTATTTTTCTCATAATTTCTCAAAGGCTATTTTATCCTTTATTGCCCAACATAAAGTCCAACAGCTAAAAAATAAAGAATAATAAAAGTGTATGGAACACACCCACACTAATAATCCCCTACACATTACAAAAACGAGATAGGAAAGGCAATCTTCTAAAGAAATCATGCATTAATATGGTACCAAAAGGCTTTAACCATATATAGGATAAATAAGTAGGAACTAAAAGACAATGGTAGAGTTAAAACACTTTTAACTAAGCTATTAGTAAACCAAACTTACCACTCACATGACTTTCTTTACCAATGTTGTTCTTAAGTAGGTTAGCACCTTATCCAAGCCATGTGCCAGTGGGATTCATGAGAGCTCTAGAAACCTACCCAAAATGTCTCATAGGAAGCGGCACAATTTTTACTCACACATAGGTGGCATCCATCAGGAGTGCATGTAAGACACTCCATCCCAACAGGTATGGAGTATGGATTCATTAAGAGCCTAAATCTCAACCTCCAACAATCTGTAACTTAGTCGGTGGCATACATTAGGAGTACATGCAGAGATACCCCATCCCAAAAGGTAGGGATATGGATCTATTAAAAGCCTAAAGCTTAACCTCCAACAATTTGCAACTTAGTCGGTAGCATCCATTAGGAGTGCGTACATATGAGGTCAGCAGGTAGGAATATGGATCCATCAAGAGCCTAAGCTCATCTTTACCCAATTATGCAACTTAATACTATCTCACACTATAGGAATGGACTCATCACTAATCTCCTTAGAAAGATAGCGAAAAATACATAATAAATGACTATGCCCATATGGTCCACTAATGACCTCTACAATTTAACCCCTTACATGGAATCACCCATTATAGGGCATTAGTCACAATATCACAACTTGGGTATCAGTCTAATCCCCCTAGATGTCTTATTCATAGTTGTTAAATCGTGAATCGATTTTTTTTTTGTATCGTGTATCGTATCGAATTGTGTATCATAAAATACACAACCACCTAATAAAATAGTAAAATAATTATAGATATACATAAATAAAAGATATATTCTTTATAAATTTGAAATATATTCAACTAATAACCAATTTAATCATTACTTATGTAATAAAATTTAACAAAACTACTAAATAAATCAAATTAACTTATGTTTATAATATGCAAGTTCAAATTGATTAAACTCAAAAGTGATAATACATGATATATGAACCAAAATAATAATATATTTTCATCATCTTAGCTAATCAACTCCATCTAAGTCTTTCTCAAAAAAAAAAAAAAAAAATCCATCTAAGTCAATGTTATCATCATGCTCAACATCTTGCAAAATTATTTTTTCATAGATATTTTTTCATTATTATCAACATTTACTATTTTTTTTTTTTTTATAATCTAATAATTTTTTCTTGGCATTCTAGCTTTTTAGACTCATAATACTCATAAAAAAAATAAAAAATAATTATATTTTCATTTAATACATTATTAATAGCATAGAAAATAAATGTGCACATGTGAAAGTGAGTGTTATGAGTATAGTCTAAATTTTGTAGGAGAAAGAGAAGGGAGGAAAAAAACTCATGGACTTGCTATTTTATTAGACTCAATTAAGTTCCCCAATAATTTCATGTTAAAAAAGTATAACAACTTATTTAAACAAAATAAAACGACAAATTTTAACCCAAAAAAAAAAAAAAAAAAAAGCTCATTCTAAACTCATAGGTCTATGTATCGTACAATATGTACAATTCACTGATACGATATGATTTATACGATAAGCACCTACATATCAAACAATTCATAAGCACTTACGATATGAAACTTTTTGTACATGATACATACTAACAACCATGGTCTTACTCACCAACCTTCTTGTTAGTGGTTAAGTCAAAAGATCGGCCAAGTTCCTTTCTAATTTCACAAGGTCCAATGACATAACATCATTATCAATAAGTTGCCTCACAATATTGTACCTCAATTAGATATGTCGACTTTTCCATTTACGAACAAAGTCAATAGAGTTAGTAAATAAAGATATATCAATCCATAAATTCCTAAGCCACTTAACTTTAGATCCTGCCTTCACTAAGGCCACTAACTCTACTTTCACTATAGATCTCATTATGCATGTCTACTTGGATGACCTCCAAGAGACAGCTCCTCCAACTAGTGTGAACACATCCACTATTGGGCTTCACCTTATCTGTATCAAAGATTCAGTTAGCAACACAATATTCTTCTAAAACAACAAGATAACCACAACATGCAAACCAAAATCAGAAGTCCTCTTTAAATATCTCAACAACCTAGATATTGCATCACAATTATCAACACTAGGGTTATGAGTTTATCTACTCAATCTACCATCATCATATGCAGTAATAACGGCGGGATAATTTGAATTTCAGAAAGTTTTTGAAATGTGTATGTATGGTATCGTAAGAATTGTAGAGAGAAAGAGAGAATTACTAGAGGTAGGTGGATTTGCAAACTTGCAAGGAGTTGCTAGTAGAAGTGTTTTTGTGTAGGTGGAAATGGGTTTTTTTTTTTTTTTTTTTTGGGTTGGAAGTTTTAGGATAAGGAATGGTAATATATAACTTAAAAAGCATGTATAAACCATGGTTAGTGCTTGATCAATGAAATCTTTTCAAAATTTGGAATATTATGTTATTGTTATTAGCGGAAGGAATAATGCATCGATTTCCTCTAAACTTCAAGAGATAGAAGTGTCTTTTTTCTCATATTTTCTTGTGAAGTGTCATTCCCCAAAATCTCAAGAAATATTTTTATAATTAACCCATAAATTTATCATATTTCTTGAAATCATAAATACAGAGCATGATTTTAGTGTTGAATTTAGACTTTAATTTTAGTGATGAAAGCGAGAATGTAAGTCAAGATTTATTTTACTAAAAAAAAAAAAAAAGATTCACG